>NW_009632570.1:0-35843 GCF_000690535.1 Cariama cristata
AACCTAAATGATTCTGTGATTCTATGCTTCTATGATTCTATGAACATGAACACAGAGAGAAAGGGCTTTTTTCCCCAAATAGTGTAATTAAGCAAAAAAACCCCACATATGTTCATATAGGCAAGTTTTACTGGAATAGCAGCACTAGAGTGGTCACTGCCGAACAGAAAAGTTGGTCAGTTCCTTCATGTAGAGGAGCTTCCATGCTGCAGAGAGCAGCTGCTTTTAAGGCCTTTTCCTAGATTTGGAAGACAGAAGGGAGATAGATCTTTTTCAACTTTTAAAATCAGCCCTTTAACAGTAATTAGATCCAGTCTGACATCTTTATTTCCATTTTAGCAGGGCACCTTCTAGCTTCACAGACCACAAATCCATTCAATTAAATCAATTGGGTAATATCTCTTTCTTTTAGCCCCAAGGGAGCACCTACATCCACAGCTCTAAACCGTTATTCTTGACAAAGCAAGCTCTGTGAAAAGGTGATGATTCCCTGACCACTCCATTAACACAAGAAGTGGAGGAAGACAGCCTGACTGTAAGTTAATTCACACAGATTGAGAATGGATTGATATATATTTGGAAAAAGAAGTACATGTCAATCAGATCTCACTTATAGAGGCCTTTTTCCCCAGAGTACTTACAATTTATTTTTATTGCAATCCTCAGGTACACATACATCACCAGTAAAAAAGTCGGCCTCAATGGCCAGCCAGGCTTTAAAGGACAATACATGACCTTATACTAAGAAAAATCATACACAGATGAGGAATGAAGTGTGGGTTTGTTTTTTATTTTAACACAGGCCTGCTTAAGTTAAATTACTAAGATTATATTTGCTGCTGCTTCTCAAAAGCGGCATCAATAATTGAGTTACAGGCAGATTTAAATCCAGAGCTACTCTTACCTAAAAGTATCTCCAATTTTGACTGTGACGGAGTAACTATATTCCATTGTGTGACGGTCCCAGATTATGATTTGACAAAACAAGCAGAAAATTACCTAATTGATTCTCTGTACTCTTCTTAGTTTATTTCAGCCTTTCCAAAACTGCAGAAAAGTATTTTAGGTATGTAACCTATACTTTAGATAATCTGTGTTCCCTTAGAAATATTAGTCATTGAAAATAAGTACTTAGAGTATTTTCATATCAGAACAGCTCAATCCCTTCTTTTATAGTTCCCAGAATAGGTGATGATCACAAAATGAATAGTCAGCCGGTGTTGTTATGCTACCATTTGGTGTGAAACTTTGTGTATTATTTACTGCCCATCATTGAAATTATATTGTACATATAGAAAGATTAATTTCCTCCCAGATTTTCCTCTAGTAGTCTCACAATTTTAGGACTTCTTTTAATATGATTTAATCACCTTCCAAGGTCCTATGTCTATTTGCTATTGCAAGTATTCAATATGATTATTTCATCTTTGGGTACTTATTACCATTAATGACCTGCCTCTTAGTTGTTTATAAGTGTTGCTTAATAACATCCTGTGAAGTTAGTTGGTAATTTTCCAAATTGGGAAGGTAGAGGAGGGTAGGAAAAAATTAAACTCAAAAATAATTATAATTCAGAATTGACAGTTTTATAATACTTAACAGGTTTGGGGTTTTTTGTGTGTTTCTTTGTTTTTTCAGAATGTTTAGCATGTAATATATCATTGAAAAGTCAAACTCTTAACTTCGACTGCAACAGTCATTGCTCAAATCTACTGCAGGTCAGACCCTATGTGTTTTAAGTTCAGCTCCCAGAATGCAAGCAACGCATAGCATGTGGGAAAATGTGACTTGGCCAGCATTGCATACCATCTTATTATTCAAGGTGACATTCAAGTACCACGAATATGAAACTGTTTTATTTTCCTGGATTTTTTTTTGCTAGATTTGTTACCCACCTTTGATTACATACAGTGAATTATATGGTAAGACTCTAGATAACTTATAGCTTGAAAGAGTAACACAAATATATAATACTAGCAATGTAATGTATGCATTATGTATTCTGGTGCAGATATACTATTTGTTGAAAACATTTCAGATGTTGGACCTTTTAGCTTCGGATAAAATTTATAAATCAGTTCTGCTATTAGGCTGGTTTTTCATTATTGGAATGCATTTGAAAACTTTGACAATCCAATGACTGCCTATGGATTACCAGCAATGCATATTATTTTGATAAGTGAATGTGAACACGCTTAAGCTTGCACCTCTTATTCTGTGATGTATGATTCCTAAATACTGAAAATTATTTAATGTATATTTGTATGTACATTTGGATGTAAATGCAATTGTATGGAGCCAAAGTCCTGGTGTCTGAAATACCTGTTTCACAGCTCTCCTCCTAAGATTAATGTCATGGAATATACTGTTCTTTCAGCCATGTAGCTGAAACAACAGCATCTCATTAATCAATTAATGAGAAGAAAAAGAAAGGAAAGAATCAGCTTATCACCAAATATTCAGGAGTTTAGTAATAACAAGGTGCTTTTACAACCATGTGAAATTTCAGGATGCAGGACTGAGCAAAATGGGTACAGCTTTCATTTTAAAGGTCAGGTACTGTTGAAATTTCTCTTCCACAGAAAAAAGAATTTATTTTACCCTCTGAATTCTCATGAGGCTGAATTTTGTCAGCCAATTCCAGCTCAAATCTCTGATTTTCAGGTCCCATGCCTTTTCAGCTGTTGATTGGTGAAAACCTACAAAGTTTTAGAATCATTTCTCTAAAGCTCCTCTGAGATTGGATAATTTTCATATATAATCATATTTCAGTCTTAATTGCTACAGGTGCCAGGCTTCTCTTTCTACGTTTGAATTCGAAGTATATTCTGTTTTACCAGTTTAATTTAAAAGCCAGAAAGCCATTTAAGACAGCTGATCATCCCAACAACTGTACACAGCTTAAAGATGGTGGTGAGGAGGTAGGGGGGAAGAGAACTATATTGTCGTTTTAATGATATAAATAAGCACTAGTACAGTTTCTTGATTCATCTTTGCCTATAGGGGTGGTTTTATTTAATATTATAGCAGTATTTGAGGACTTCAAGGAGGACTGAGTTCTTATTCTGTTACACATTGTGCAAACATGGTAAGAATCTGTCTGTCCACTGAAAAATCTCTGGTCTAACCTGAGACAGTAGTAGAATCATGATAAAAAGTCATAGCAAAAATGTGATATCTAATTGTTATACAGCCAGCTGTTGATTATCTTAATGTGTTTATATACTTCTGATTAGCTTAGGTTTTATTTATTGGACTTTTCTGTCAATATACGATAACCACGTCTCTGTGGACTTTGCCAATACGGTAACACACACAGAAGCCCAGACTGCATCATCTATATTACAGAGCTGTTACAGACCTTCTTTTGTCAGCAACGACTGTCAAAGAAACTATGCTGTTCTACAGATAACTAATTAAAAGATGCTTATCCATGCTTGTTACAAAAAAGCCTGAAAACATGGAGGTCAGGTTTAAAAGTTTATCTTAATTAAGAGTAGTACTGTATAAGTTCTGCAACATACATTAGCACTTAACGCTCACATTACTGCAGCAGGTTGACTGGAGCATGACAGTTTCATTTCTCATACAAGATAGACCACGGAAATCTGTGCAGCTGGTAAAAATTAAAAAAAAAAAAACAGAAGTGAAAATCCCTTAGGTTCTCTTTGGCCTTCTGTCCATTTAAGGAGAAAGTAAGACTGGCAACATGAATTTTCCACAAAATTAAGACAGCAAAATAAAAAGAATTCATGATTCACAAAAGATGTAGTTTCATGTTTTATTATGCTTTCATTTTCTCTCAGGACTACAAGGCATTGTGCTTCTGGAACTAAGATACTCTTGACTCAAAAAAGAAAATGCAATATTCTTCTTGACCCCTGCACAAGAAGTTATACGAATGGCATTTGTTTTCAGCGACAAAGCACTGAGTTAACCAAACCCCAGATTAGCAGAGCAAATAATCTGTTCTGGTTGAAAGTGTTTGGGTTTAGTCTGTAAGTAACCAAGTACATTTTCAACACACAAGAATCTTGCATTGCATTAATTAATTCATGAGACATCACAGTTGAAGAAAATGTGTCCTATTGATTAAGTTCTTGGATAGGAATCAATGGCTTCATTGCTTGGACATATTAACTTTCTAAATATCATCACTGTGGGTTTCATTACAGAGAACATAATAGATTGCACATGGCTGAGTGAGATATACCCAGGAAGCCAGTCACTTAGAATTAATATATATTCCTGCATGAATCAAGCTGTCCTGCTGGTGTTCTGCAGAAAGTAAGAGAAGGACATACTTGCAGGCCCCGATTCACAGCTGACATTCAATCTGACCTCTCCTTCACGCAGCATGAAATGAATACGACAGGCAGGTTGTTCAGTTTTAGAATATGTGCTATTGTGATAAATTGACAGGCAAGATGATCAAACCCAGGGGAGGAAACAAGGAGCTGTGGTTTTGGTAGTTTTAGGGAAATCAGATAGTTCGACAAAAACTTTTTTCACTGACAAATGGGAGACTTTTGAAACTTAACTAGAAATGGGTTGTCAGATATATTTTCTTTCTCTTTTCTTTCTGTCGCATCCCATTATTCTTTTTTCCCCACGGAAGATAATGTAATGTAGTATTTAGGGCTTTTTTTTTTTTTCTGTTTCCATTTGAATCTTTTTCAAAGTGAGGAAATTTTGGTGAAAGAAAAACAGATTACTTGTATTTTTTCCTCCAATTTTCATATTTTTATAGCTTGGGAATTACTATTTTGCCACACTCAGTTGCAAAAGAAAAAGAAAAAAGAAGAAAACTTAATTTGCGTTAAAATAATCATAGCATTCTGGAATGAAAATCAGAAAATGTTTTTACAAAAAAAAAATGCTTTTTTTTTTTTTAACCACTCCAGTTACAGGAGGTGTGGAGTTTCTAGAATATAACATAAGTATGAACTACACAAAATCTTGAGATATGCAACTCGATCTAAATGTTGCCTTCATTTACAAAGAAGAGAGCTCTTCAGCGATGTTCCTAAACATGGTGATAACACTGACAGGGGCACCTATCAAGTGGAATTGCAGTGTGTTTGGGATGCTCCAAAACTACAGCGTGTTAGCATACCACACTATCTTGTTTCCTTTGAATGAGTTCGTCGGTTTTTCTTTCTTTTCCTACCTTTTCTGTACTAAAAACTTAATTGCCTGATGTTTTTATTCCTGTTTTCAATGTTTTCCTTCTAAATTTTTGTTCTATAAGGAGAAAAAAAATATTTCTGAAATAAAGATGAAATTGGTCAATAGTTACCATTCAGGAAATACGCCTGACTCACTGTACAAATCACCTATGCAGCGGCTACTGCCCTCCTATTTGGTGTAAACTTGACGACAGAAATGCTATGTAGTTTATTCTGGCAATGGCTTCAAATGACCATGCAGGAGCCTGCAGGCTCCTGAACTATTATCCAGAATCTCCTCTCTTGGTGTACCCGGCGGGTTAACGTACAGGCTCCCTTGGAGCTGAGCAACAGCCCACCTCCATCAGATCTTCCTTCACCCTGTGGTGGGTACAGTATGCAGTGGATCCCAAGCACTAGCACTACCTTAAAAACGTAAGCATTGCAGGCAGATTCTTTTCTCAGACATTCTGCAAGTCTAGTGAACGTTTTTTACTGATTTTTGTGTCAAGAGTAAAAATTAGAAGAGCAAAGATATCATATTTCCTAAAGTATTAAAAATTCCTCTCCAAAGACTGCCATTTCTATAGCATCCTACACAGTTTTCCAATTCCAGAGTTAGAAACACTCCTTTTACTTGACATTATTTGGTAGCTTGAACGGACACCTGGTTTAAAATGTTTTTTTTTTGTCTAACAGGGAGCTGGATTCCTGATGTTCAGAATATGTGGAGTGTTGAAAAGATAAATAGCACTGCTCTATAAACATCTTAATGAATTTACTGAAAAGCCCATCTGCTGTCTTAAATTCACATTTCACATGTGCTGAACAGTTTTATGTTTCTTTTACATTCCTTTGAAGTCCTTACATGCAAAAGATCATCACAGAATTTTTTTTTATCTCAAATATTAAGAGCAGTTGCATGTCTGACTCAAGGCATGTTACTGACTGCTGATATATGGCATACCAGAGAGAAAACAAAGTACCAGGCCTTTATCATAAACACCACCTGTTTCAGAAACTGTCAGTCACCAGCCTTTTGAACTTCTCATTTTGTTACAGACATGACATTGAGAAGGAGGAAAGGGAGCTGGGGAAGGACAGAAAGATTTCAAGGCAAAAGCTCCAAAAACAAACTGCAGTTTCCTTCCAGCCCAGGGAGTACACCAGAAATGTCCCTGCCTGAAACAAAGCGGAGGGAGGAAGGGTGAGGTTCAATTTTGTGTTTTAAAGTCTATCTCAATTCCACATGAGTGTTTATTATAGATCAGGCCTGAAACATAGTTACTTCTGCATCAGCACAGATGAGGCCAACTTGTTTCAACATTCACTTCATAAAAGACTTTCGCAGTTTCACAGGTACACCCTTAGATGGACCATTTTCACGGTCCACTTAATCCGTGAGATTTACGATGAATATGAAGGAACTCAACTTTCAATCTAAGCCCTTTTGACAGGGATTTTGGTAATACCTTGAAAGACTGAGTAGGAGATCAGTATTTAACTCAAATTTTAGAAAATTCTGTCTTTACATTGTAATTTTAGGAACTGAATTCCAAACTCCGTAACTCTGTCAGACTTACTGTTTAATAAAGTGAGATGAAGGCATTTAATTTTTCATCGTCATTGTTCAGATGGGGTAATTATCTGGAAGATGATGTTAAAGAAATAAGTCCTCCGTGACATTAGTGTTTGTATCATGGTGTAGAAGACTAAGGACACTTTATGGAAATTTTATCTCCTAACATCAAGTTATGGATCCCAGAATTATTAATACTGTAGATGACATTTTTGTTCACAGAACTTCCCATGGGTCTAGCTTGAAAGCCATAAGCAATATTATTACTCACTCTTGATTTTTACTGGAGCAACTTAAGTGGTGCACATGGGTTGCAATACTTTTCAGATGATTTTTTGTCCTCTCAATCTGGTTATATGGATGGAGAGGCATTTACTGAAGAGGTTTTTTTAAAAAAGGTCCTTAGAAGCTGAGCCCAATCTATGCACCTTCAGAAAGTTCAACGAACGGGGATGCTAGGGATTCTGGGACAAGAAACAGGATTGATTTAATTGCTTGCATTGCTGTTGTCAATGTGCAAACAAGCTTCCTGACTGAAGACTGTCATATCGGTAAGCTGCTTAATAAAGGAAGAAATAGTATCTTAAGGACACTTGTGCTGCTTAAGGGAAGAAAGTAAGTGTTGTAAGGCACATTGGAAACCTTAAAAAGTAGCATTGGCTTGTTATGATTGTAATTCATATTTACGTCACTTCAGTTGTCACAGACTCAGAAAAGCCAAACAAACTGAGTCATCCTGGATAATATCCAAAACCTCCCACATACAACCTGGAAAAAACTGTCCTTTATAAATATATATCTGTATCTATATCGTAGATACCCTACCCATTTTCTGGCGTTACTCTTTGATAACCTGTTGTCTTTGTGGTGCAAGAGCCTAATTATGCATGGCAAATAATATACCATTTTCTACTGGTTTTCTAGTAAGAGCCTAAAATCCTTAAGGCATCCTTAACAAGAAGGAAGCTCCTTCCAAATAACACATATATTACTAAGAAATTCATAGCAGATCACTGCTATTCCGGTACATGGTGCATTACTCACATATTTCTGTACACTAGAATTCAACTTCTGATGTAACCCTAAGTGAGTAAGAATGAAATATTCTCAGAGTACTTAATACAACCCAGAACTGCCACTGAGATGCCACAGTGAACCTACTTGGCAATTCCCCACCACTAACTCACCATGAAAAGTGGGGACAGTTACACAGAATCAAGCTGAACTCTGAGAACTCTACGGAGATTCAATATAAATGACTTACAGGTGTAGTAGATGTTGAATCGTACTAAAAAGCATCATTTAGTTTTTTGGATCAAAGCTGGAGAACCCTATGCTCCACTACGTCTTTACTGTTCTTGGGAATGTTGCTTTAGTTGATTTTTGTTGAATCAGGAATAGATGCTTTATTTGTATGTTTCCCCTGTCCATACCACAGCTGATAAACCCTTTACGTGAAATCATCTGATGGTTAGCTGATCTGTATAGCACCTAAGGGGGCAAGCTTTACAATTATGTCACTTATTGCTCCCTCACTGGGTACTACTGACTGACAGTCCGCTTGACACTAAAGGAATTTGAGTTGTTTAAATGTCATGATGTTTGGATTTGTTTTGTCGATAATCAGAGGGTATTATGTGTTCAAATAAAATACTGGGATCTTGGTAAAATTGTCACATCTAACCTTATTACCACTGTACCAATTTTCACATGGTGCTTCCGGTTCTGAACTCCAAATAAAATGTGCTTTTACAGTATCTTAACAGACAATGGAGCCTCACAGCAGCTTATGAACTGCTGCATTCTTTTAAAAATTATGCTGGCAAATATTTAAGTGTGGAAACTGCCCTTTTTAGAAACTTGTTTGCTCGCCTACTACATTCTCATAATCTCTCTTTTAATTGCTGTATATTTATTGGATTCTGACAGAAAGTTGCAAAACATGCCTCTGATGATTGCATACTTTCAAACACATTTAGATAGCACTTGCCTTAAGCAATCAGTGCTGTGAAAGCAATCCTTATGTAAAAGAGGCAAAAAACCCCCTGTAAACTTAAAAAGAGACAATGTTCTGTCATCTCCAGAAACACACAGTCAGTCAAACACTAATGCCAAGCATGCTAAAACAGTGGAAAAACCCCAAGCGTTATACGTCAGCATTCCAATATCTTTCACAAATAGTTCTTGCAGTTTTGGACTCGTGTGACATGAAGACACAAGATATTAATCTTCTCCCTAACTGTAACAATAAAATTATATGCCACTTGGAACATGTATTTTATTTTCTCTGTTTTATATGCAGGATAAATGTTTCATCATGCATTAAAATGCTCTGAAATACATGTGGAGCAGTGCTGTGTCAGTGAAAAACATTATTGGAATAGTATCATAATCATACTGGTCTAAAGATAAGTGAGAAGTAAGGTATGTAAGGATAAGTTTCTCTCATGCTTTATTTAGTCAGCTGGAAAAAGATTCACACAGAACGTTCTGTCATCTAAACAGTTGACTTGATTGGCTTAAGAAGTCATAATTTCCTTTTTTCTACCAGAACATCATCAGCATTCACATATCACCTTGCCATTATAATTGGTATTGGCACCTGGTTCCCTCTTAGTCTAACAGTAGAAGGCATAAAAGAGGTGCCAGTTATGCCAAGAGGAAAAGATAGAGGGGAAGGAGTGTAACACAAATTATAATTTTAGGGAAAAAAGAGTGGAAGTCACAAGGAATTCCTTAATCAAAGAAAGTTCAGTGACCTATTTCTATCATAAGTATTAATTATGACACTGGTGTGTCTCAAATAGAGCACTTCCAGTGGACATCACAGTCTGCTTGCAAAATCCATTAAATAAGATGAGAAAGTGTGTGACTGGCTACTCAGTAATTTGAAGATGTGTGCCTTCTCTCCGCATGCTGGCACTGCCTCGTTCTCAAATTTAGTAATGCAGAAGATTAAAGCTGTCAGTTCCATGTAAGGGTTAAGAACTCCGAAAGGATTTATGATGTCTGTGCAGTCTCCAGGGAGAATAAGCAGACTGTTCCCTGCCAAAACACTCCTAAGCTGCCCTGCAGTGAGGAGTGTTACAGGAAAAGTACCAGAGTTAGACAGGGGGAGGGGGAATAGCGAAGGAATAGGGAAATGCAGCTGCCAGCATCTTACCTGCTACGTCTATCCTCCATTCTTACATCAGTGTACTTCCTCTTCTCTTTCAATAAATGTATTGTAAAATTGACTTAAATTTAATGTAAAGTTGACTTAATTCAAGCTACAGAGTATCAGTATATCTTCTGCTGCATATAGAAATTTCCTTAGAATAATGAACTTAAATAACTTGGAAACAATGAATTACTAAGAATAGTGAACTACTAATGAAGATTGCTTCTCTCTCAATTTGTGTGTTCATTGCCAGGAATCTAGCCTGAGCTAGTATTCATAGTTTACAAGTCCACTGACAGCTGAAACAATTTTTTGTCGCTGTATTGCTCTCCTGGAGAATAGTGCTTAACAGATTGTAATTAAAAATTACAGTCTTTTGGCATCTGAAAATCTGGGAATACAATAGGTTTCAGGTCCTATCATTTAGGTATTAACTAAAGGAAAGGCTTCTGGAATTATCACAGTCCAGTCTCTTGTCAAAACACAATCACATCTTCTGCATCCTCCTCTGCCCCAGTAACTTTCGCACAAATTTACCAGTCAGCAGAGGTCTTTCAATCACTAATTTCTCAAAGGCTTTGCGAATGGGTAGTATAGAGGACAGAAACCGCAGCCAAGGAAAAAGACTGTGATTTGACTACAGATCTGCAGTTGAGACAAACTTCCTACTTGCCCCAGCTGTGTGAAGCCTCCAGCTGGAAGAGTAAGTATCTTTTTAAACATCAGAATCAAGCATCAACCATAGTTCATTCATCCTATTGCTTGCTGAGCAGTTTTATTTTCTACAGCTGCATTCAGATTGTGGCAAAGGTGAGGGTGATGATAAAGGTTTACAAGAGCTTAAGCTAACCCATACGCTTATCTGCATGATTCACATCATTTGGGTTAGCTCTTTAAAAACTGTCCAGTCGGCATCGAATCTGCTGCATAAGAGTATGTTCAGTAGGGGTCAACCCAACCTTGAACGTGAAGGGGATGTTGTGTTTCACTGCACAGCTCTTCTCCGTTAATGATAAAGAAGCAGTGTTTTGTCAGCCCCAGAAAGAGAGCAGAACAAGCCAAAGGGAGGGTTTCACTATCTGGCGCAGGGAAGGGCCATGACGACTTCACCTGAATTGCCTTTTCAGGCATAACATTGCATGTCCTCACTTGTGTAGCAATTTATATCTTGTTTGCATAAGGTGTGTGAATGAGATGCATCTTTCCTGTGAAATGGGAGCATTTCTGAACAGTTATGTAATTAAGGTATTAGGGTGCCTGTCTGCATGCATAATACCAAAGGAAACGAATAGGGTCTGAAACTGGAGGAAACATGAAAAAGCTTAACACTCCTCTATAACTCCAAATTAAATTTCTGTGCATCTTTGGTCAATACCATTCCACATTATGGAATACTGGCAATATGAAATGCAGTCTGGTGCCAGTTATGCACAAACAACCCAACTGTGACTTTGAATGTGCTATGCAGCCTCAAATACTGCTAAAACTGGGTAAGCAGGAAAAGAATTTGATACCTCTGTATATTAGATTGGCTCCAAAACACATCTTAGCATATCTGTGAAGTGATTTTCTTATAATTTCATTGGATGGATTAAGCAAATGAGCATCCCTGTGTAGCAATTCATAAACAATGGGGAAAAAAAGAAAAATCAACCACAGACTACCTAGAGATTCAGTTCTACCTGAACTTTGTAATTTGGCACAGGTTGGGTTAAAGTGGCTGTCCAAATGACTCATTGAACCTGGATTATTACATTGGAAAGAACTGTTCTGGGAGGAAATTAATGAGTTGAAGGTACAATCTAGCAAGACCCAGGATGCCTATATTGGTTCCAAGCAAATAGGCGGTTCCTTTATGGAACACATGTATTTTTGGATAGCACTAAGACAGTGCCATAAGGAACTGTAGGAGGATAGCAGATTACAAGCCAGGATCTCAGAGAAAGTCAGAGGCAGGAAACAAGCAGAAGAAGTCATGGGGAGTCTGTCTAGATCCAAAAGCCTCTTCGGAATCTCTCTGAAGTTAGGAACTGAGAAGATAAAGAGAGACAAGCTAATATATTTTCAAATGATACGATGCTTCTATTGTTATCCCCATCCCTTCCACGCCAGAGGTAACAGCTTCATAAATTTTACAACTCTTTTTTGTCGGGAAATGAACTGAGGCAGTACTGCAGCATCCCCTTTTTAATTTAGTTCCAGTGCGGAGCCCTGGTGTCAGTCCTGTCACCCTTCAACACCTGACTTGGCTCCCCTTCCAGGCAATGCAGGACTTTTTAGTCTTGTCTGAATCCCTTTCCAGCATGGTTCCTCCTCCTTCTGGGCCTGAAGTCCAAGGCAGATGGCTGATAGCAGTTGATTGCATTGTGTCTCTACCCACTGACTGAATATGCATAAAATTCAAATTAAGAATAAATATATGAAATACAGTAACACAATCACAAAATTATGATGAATACAGTTCCTTCCAGCACTTCACTGTTAGACACTGAAATCAGGGTATTTATTTAAGAAAGCTGGAAAAGAACCTTAGTATTTCTTCTTTCCTCAAGGATAGTCTCAGGATTTGTTGTTTAATTTATTGCTTTAGTTTTCTAGTCTCATAATCAGGTGACAGTAATTTCCCTGTGTTCCCCTGCCAAATTCTTCTATGGTTTTCCTGTTCTGGAGAATGTAATTTCTTGGGATTTCTTTCAACTGATTTTACCTGTTTGACAGTTAGATGTCTTGTATAAATTTGTCATCTAGGTGACTTCTCTAATGGAAAGACAGACAATTCCCATCTATCTTAGATTTCTATCTTAAAGTGGCATGAATCATTCACTGGAGGTGCTTATCTCCCTCCATTAGTGTAGTGTGAGAATAGACAAGTAATTTAAACTTGTGTTTAAATTTAGAAGGCTAAGTTAGGGGTGATAAATCCCACCCTTAGAGACTTTAACAGCAGCTGAAATTACACTTCTCTCTCTCTTATTTCCAAATGAGAGCAGTTTAGGAGTATTTCTAATTGCTGATGCCATACACTTCTTGCAGATGATCCCAAAGCAATCAGATGTGAAACTGGTTTATAAATATTTGTTGAGAATAGAAAAAGGAAGCCCAATTTTTTTTGTTCCCTGGAAGATTTTAACGGCATTCATGGACAGAAGGGAAATAGGTTACGGATTTGGGGGAATTTCTTGTAACAGAAGAAGAAATTTTAATCTTCACCAGCATTGCTTTGTAGATTGAATCTCTTAACAAAATTTAGCACACCTGATTGCTGTGTTATACAAGAGGCCATGTTTTCAAGCTGCAGATACTAAATCTCTACAGTAGCTTAGTGTTAAAGAAGTATGTGGTTAGAGCTTCGGTTACAACTCAGTTTTGCTGGAGTTAATTATGGCAGGGCAACCCTAATTTATAAAGATGCTATAATATTGTATTATCAGCAATTCAAATAAATCAGTCTGTAAGTGAATGGCTTTTGTGACCTCTCAAAAGCAATTGTGGCCAAGCACAGTTTCTTAAAGGTATTTATCATTAATTACATTAATGTCCAGAAGATGTTCAGAACACAGTAACTGACCTGACAATTTTTTTTCTGGTCAGTATTAGGACCATTCTGCCTATATTGGCAAGAGTTAAAAAGGGGAATACAGTAATTTTTTAATCAAAGCCTTGTTTAATGGTAGTGTTCAGTTTGAGATGCATGCCATTTAATTTTCCTATTTTGAGTTCTGATATTCCTACTGAAGTCCACAGGAACCCCGATTATCACAGGAAAATCAGTTCCTAGATATCTTAAATTGACTTTGCAGGATCAGGGGTTGCTTTGAAAGCTCTGATACGAATGATTATTCGAGGTTACCCTCAAAGATAGCAGCAAATCTAGGAAGCAAACTTACTTACTCTCAATCTGCTGTTTCAAATATATTTTTCTGGTTTCTAGGATTAGCTTTCTACCACAAAATTGGAGCATTATAATCACAGAATACCAACATCTTTTGCCTCATATGCAGTGTGTATTCAAGGGAGTCCTGGATGCACAGGCGAAATTTCCAGAGACATCCACAAATCTGTGTAAGACTTCATTTTGTTCACCTCCAAAGTTCACACATTCTCTTTTTTTGTAAACCACTAACTGAAAGAATTAATTTCTTACCAATAATGAAAAAAAGCCAACACTATTTGATCACAGCTTCGACTCATGACCTTGCTCAGGCAACAAAGCAAAAGCTGAGGGCTACATAACTAAAACATGTGCATAGACTCAAAGAAAAGAAAGCTTCAGAGAGGTATCATGTCTCTCTAGGAAGTGGCTGGCAGATCAAATGAGTAAGGAAGAGCCTCAGCAGCGAGTTCTGCAGTATGGCCTTTCAGTCCGTCAAAAAGCATGTGCTTGACACAGTTTACAAGGCAAGAACAAGGGAAAGGCTGATTCCTTCAGCTTAGCTGATCCAGGGAGTGCAGCAATGTGTTTCTTCCTGCAGTTGGGAGAATGCTACCATCACCTGATCCCTAAACGTGCACTTAGTGAGAAGCACTATAACATTTAGGAAATGTCTTTCTTTACGAATTTTGATTGTTTGTATTACTCCAGAGCTATCTGCCATCTTGCTAAAAAGCGACTGCATCTGAGAAACTTGCAACAAGCTACTGCCAAGTGTCAAAGAATGCAAACAATAAGACAGAGAGTGTAGAAATCTATATTTATTTAGGGTTTAAAATAGAACATCTATTCCAACATACGTAGGGTTTAGATGCCATGGAAAAGGCAGAGCACTCATCTGAGAATCAGTGCACTATGCAGCTATTCTTACCCTGTAGGTTTCCCCCTTCTGCTTTTCAGCTTTAATGAGATTTCACAAGCAATTGTGTTTTCAGGTTAATTTACACATTGCCTTATACTCGTCAGAGTCATTTTTTTGTCTGGAATGTTATTGAGAGGAGAGAGAACTGGAGGATGTGTGTAACATCAAACACTTGCAGATATTTATAAAGTTAAATAGTTTCTTGTTTATGTTTCCCATGACTGACTCACAGAATTTGGAAATGGGCCCAAATCAATACAGTTAAATATATGCATTGTGTAAATATGGCCACATCACAAAGAGAAGCATTAAAGGGGAGGGCATTGGACACTAGATAGGTTTTTGCTGATGTTTTCTACATCAGGAAAGATAATTATATATGTGGGTAATTTTATGGTCTGTTTTTCAGAAATTAGAATACTAACAGCTAGTACGTTCCTAGTTAACCTACTTGAGTAAAGGTTTAGACCTTTGCTTTAGTCTTTTATTATTCAAAATCTTGGTCACAGGTATTCAGATGTTGTTTTCTAAGTCCATGCCTTTCTGTTGCAGGCTGCAGTTCAGAATAAGGACAGCTCCAGCGTGCACCACAAACTCCAGGCGGTCCCACAGGCACCAGTATTTTGCTGGGAGCTGAGGTTCCTACACGCTACTTGGGAGAGCTGGTTCTCAAAGGAATGGCCTCTCAGAAGATCAAGTGAGCATGAGCCTGAAAGAAAAGCTTAGGAGGGGAGCTTAGGACTAATCTGATTCAGCCAGCTGATATGTCTCTTTCCCAAGATAATCAGCCTTCAATCCTTTCCTGGTGGTAGTAATCATTCAAGAAGCTTAGTTTGGACCTGCTAAACCCCCGGACCTATCATTCGCTCATGCTGGCTTCCTCCCATGTATTCCTTACGTTCCAAGTGTTTTCTGCATGAGTCCTCCGCTGTCTCTCACCTACGAGGGACCTGCCTTCTCTCATGATACTGTTAAGTAATAGTTATCAGGCATATCGTAAGAGTGCCGATGATAAGGAAAGGCTGCCTGGGGCTCATGTTGTAAATAGTTCAACTGTGGCACCCGTAACAGTCTATCTCACATGGCCATATAGGCTAGACTGAAAGCTCCTGGGTAGTCCTAATCCTCAGCTGTGCCAGGGACTATGCTATTGTGAGACCCAGCTTTACAGTCAGACACATCCAGTCCAGCCAACATCCAAACTAAATCAATTGGAAGCTCCTGTCATCTGCCTTTAAACCCCCAGATCTCTTTCCTTTTGGCCCCTCCATGTTTTTTCTGGGATGCAACCTTTGTGAATATTTTGATGGATGGTTCATAACATCAGGAAGGTTGGCATAAGGAATTGTTCATTTTCAGTCTAACTAATCCACTTCAGGGGCTTTGGGACTTTTTGAAGCTGGGTTCTGCATAACGTTTTAGCCCTGGGGAGGCACCCAGTGGTTTCTAAATATGAAAAGGTAGAAAAACAAATGTAGCAGACAGTCACCTGAGGAATCCTGAGGTTTTGTGCTGGATCAAGATGGGAACAAAACGTGAAATTGCGATCATAATGTGCATGTCAGCCTCTCTTCATCTTTTCGTTAATCGTGTTTGTTCCAGTAATGACTAAAGAGTAAACATGAGCAGGACCTCACTTATCATTGTACAAAGTAAGGATGCAGAAATGTATATTGTTGCTTTTTTAAAGCTTTGTATCTAAGCACATTTGGGGGCTCTCTGAGGCACATGTTGTTCTGCTTGCAGCCAGCCAGTCAGTAAGAGCAACAAGCATTCTGTGCTACGCAAAACTGCTATTCTGGTAACATTGCACCTCCTAAACATTAGGCTGAAAGCAATTTACCAGTGTACAAACCTGCATATCCTCAAACAAAAGAGATGTTGTTAATGTGGAAGTAAAATGATACGAAGATTGGGATAAACTCTAAATGACTAGCATAATTCTATTCAACACAGGTCAGCACAATTCAAGTAAATTTAAACTTTAATTGATCCTCCTGGGAAGGGTCCCTGCAACAGGAATAAAAAACCTGCTCACTTCTGTTCAGGCAAATTTCCAGAACACTTGCTTTTACTTCTGCTTCACCTATTAGTTTCTAGGGCTGTTGTAAGCATTTGGGTGGCCCTGTCCATGTGCACGTAGTGAGAACGGACTCACGGTGCTCGAAAAGCACAAACGGTTGCACAGGTACAGAAATGTTGATACTGACAACGGCCTGCAAGGGAACGATCTGTCCAAGGGTGCAAGGCTCAAAGACCATTTTATTATCAATATCACTATCAAAATATGAGTGTTGTTTCCAACTCCCCTACTATTGTACAACTTCTGAATAGTTTAGTACCCTCGATATTGCTACACATACAACCTCAAGATCTCAGCCTAAGGTATATTCTTATGTCTCCCTCTATAAATGTTTCATTACAGGCTCACAGCATAACGTCCAGTTGACACAAGCATGGACACATCCTAGTGTCTACATTTCCATTACCTTATTGTCACACACTATTTTATGAATGCTGTGTTAGAAGACATTTAAACATTATGTATCATAGGAAAATGACTGTGCAGAATATTGTGTACTTTCACAAAGATATGCAAAAACCCACACAATTATCACAATCTTTTAGTGTCTGATAATTAAAATGAAACTTACTAAAACTATAAATATATTGAAATGCAAGAAAAATAATAAAAAATAAACTCTTAAAATTCAGTTATCTACTTTATAGAAATTGAACATACAGAAAAGATATTCCTCCATTATAAAATATAAAATTACATAGAAATATTTATACTGCATTTACCTTAGAAAATGTAACTCTAAGCTCTGATGAAGTTGTAAGATTTTATCAAGCTATGTTGAGTAAATTGTTCATATTTGGATCAGAGCAATACAGCAAATCTAACTCAATATTCAAAACACAGCAAGATGCATACAGAATCTTAACAATTCTGCCTAACAGATATTTGTAAATGGTTTGTTTGGATGTGTGATAGCTTGTTCCATTTTTAACATTTTTAGTAGAAAACAAGTAAACTCAGCACTCCAGAGGTGAAAAGAAATGTGAAAGTTCACAAATGTGCAGAAAAGATGGCACCATCCCTGGCTTTGTTATTAATAAAACCAGTGTTTCTGTAAAGAGCCACTGAGCCTCCTGTGCTAAAGAGTGCTTTAGCATATGCCAGCATTTTAGCATCAACTAATCCTATTCCTGCTCACCAAAGCATCCTGTCAGTTTTAACAGCATTTAAGTATGTATACAAATTATAAGTGTTCTGCTCAAAGCAACTCTCCTTCTGACACAGAATTTTAGGTTACCTGAATGGAAATGCCATAAATTAAACAGAAGCAGACTTCTTCTTTCACTCTGGGGATTTTTTTGATAGATCACTTTTAAATTAACTTTACTCATACAGCACTTAGTTTGATGTTGCTCTACTGAAATTAATCAGTTTTGCTATCAATTACTTATGAAGGTTAGATTCATATTTTAAATTTAAAAAAAGAGTAAAAATCATATTTCAGTCCACAGTGAGTGCTACACTAAAAAAAAAATAGGTTTTGTCTGATGCAGATGTCTAACTTTTAACAATGCAGATGATAATGTTTTAATCTAATTTCCACCAAAACTTAATAAGCAGCACATTTCAAACTCCAAGGAAAATCTTGTATTCCCCAAAGTGCGAGTTATCAAAGTACTTCATAGCCCTAACAATAGCCTTCTGGCATTAACAACCTAAAACGCAAATGACATCCGCTGGCTATTTGTTAATTATGTTCTTTAATTGCTTATGGCTACAGTAGAGGATGTATTCCAGGCTCTGATTTCTATTAATAGATGCCTGCTTTGGAAAGCATAAAAAACCCTCTGTCCTGTCCAGTCTTTTTATACCTAAGACAGCAAGTCCCCTTCTTTTAGATCATCTGGTCCCAATAAAATACAACAAACTGCTGCTCTCCTGTAATATATATGGAATATCCATGTGAATGCACAATGTCTAGTTCTCTAAGTTTTGTGAAAGCACTCATGAGCACTCAAGAAATGTGGAAGACTAATTAATTTGAGACAGCAGTTGTATTTAATGCTTTCATAGACTTCAGTGTTCTGTAATCCTTCAAGAATAGGTTAGGTTCAGTTCAAAGGGATGTTTATCGTAGCTATCTAAATGTCTTGAGATTAGACTAGACTGTAAATAACGTAAGTGAGCTTTCTTACTAGGCATCTATTAATTTCTCTTTTGATCACTCAGAAACAATTCAAGTGCAATCAGAGTCCAAGCCAAAACCTGGAACTGTGGAGCTATAATGTTTACACAATGTTTTGATAACGGCTATTGAATTTCAGAAAGGTCTGACAAAAGCTCAGGTCTGCTTTTGTTTTACCTCTTCAGTTTTACTGAACTGACTGAATCAAAAGAAGGGTCATAGGTATTTAAGTTTTCTCCCCAGTTTTAGGACCACTAAGAATGTAACAGCTAGTTCATATTACAGGAGCTAAAATAATCTGTCCCACCACCATGGTTAAGTCTCCATCTCTTTCTACATCCAGGAGGAGAAAGAGAGATGTTGAAGTACCTACTTCCCCATGAGTTTTTCCAATAGCAAATGTAAGATATATTGTGAAAAGTAAGAAAGTGTAAATGAGAGCAACAATGATTTAATCCTGAAAATGCTGTGGAATGATCTCTTCAGGAGATGTGATATTGCTACGATAAAACCAGATATTTAAAAAATTACAGTACTTATTCATAAACTATTATAATTATGGTGTAAGTAATACTATTAAATGAATTACTCTTTTTGCGTAACTAGGAGACAGTCTCTTAAGAAGTCTTACCCTGTTTTTCCAAAAATGTCCTTGAAAAGTATATACTCTCTGCAGACACAAACATTTACATGTTGCAACTCGTGGTACAGATAAAAAAAAATTCCATAAAAACATATTACGTACATATTGACAAGTTGGATAAGAATGTAAAAACTGATCCAGGAACATGTATCTGCTACTTTTGGCACGAAATAAGCCCAACATTACACCTGCTTCAGCTAGGTGAAAGATTGTCTAGATATGAAAAGGCAGAACAAACACTAACAATGAAGCTTTCATGTGAGGAGCTGGAGAACTATGTGGTGTGAGGGTAGGGCAGATAGAAATGTCTGCTTGAATGAGCTCTCCAAGGGCAGAGCATCAAAGCTAGTTAAACACCAAAAGAGAGAGAGCCGGTGGGAAGTCTACCGTTGCAGGTTTTATTAGCAGGTTAGACAAACATATATCACGAATGTCATTGGTGCAGTTCATTTGTCTTACTCCAAAGCAACAATTACACACCTTCTCAAAATCTGTTTTCCTTCCTCCTGATCCTGCCTGTTATTGTTCTCATGATCTTAGTCTGCTGCATTTTTTTCTTGGTCAAATTTGCCTGTCTAGGTCATCTTCAGCCGTTGGAACTCAGGGCTGCAATAACTCTATTGCTTCCTTTCAAGAGAGAAGAAGAACCGAGTAGAAACCTGGACACACTGAATCCAGAGGCAAAGGTTTTATTCTCCACTGGTAGAATGCTGAGTAAAACAGCTCTCTTCTCACAAACCAGGTGACAAAAACCTGCCCTCTCCTATCCTTGCCTGACAGTCTCTGAAATCCTGAGTCTCGATGCAAGCACCAACAGACCTCTTGGGTTTTTGTGCCAGCTACCTAATTTTACAAACTTTAAGAGCTTAGCTGGCCTATCTGCTCTCCATAGCTAGTAGAAGGAGTTAGGACCCTCCAGGGGGTGATTAGACCTTGGCTAGGCCAATTGCCTTCTAGAAGATCCTCTCCGCACCAATTTCAGGCTGACTCTGGGAGGACAAGGCACCTCAGCTGAATGGATTCTTTTACTTCATGTGAATTGAGGCTTCTGTGCAGTAAAATAAACAAATTTCTTCAGAGAATGGGATTGCAAAACTAAAGGGCTCTTGGAGTTAACCTTTAACTTGAATGGCTAATCCGATGTTTTGTACACTGGGGATAGGCAAGTTCCTAGTGTTCCCATAAGAAGAGGAGGAGAAGGTGCTTTGGCACAGTCAGGATGTAGGATGTTGGCACAGGGAGACAGTTCAGATGGGAGGTCTGGAAAAGGCTGTTCTGTTGCCGTCTTTGGGCAATTCTCGCTCGAACTAGTCTTGCAATGCAGACTGCTCACAAGAAGAAATGAGGAATAAAAGCAGTAAATTTATACACAAGAGAATGGCTCTTTGCCTGTAAAAGTTATGTTTATGCTGATGGCTTAGTAAGCCTGGTGGTCGGGAGCAAAAGAAAGACCTGGCTCTTACTGACTGTGAGGATGGTGAGAGAGGAAGCAAAGGAAGGAAAAGAACAGCCTTATCCTGGCAGGAAAGGAGTGGGGAGATGGATGGGAAAGAATGTTCCCTGCATCTTTTCCCAAGTCAGAACGCCACTGGGGAAGCGTCTGTCTGATTTAGTTGTCTGAATAACGTTCACACCCTGGAGTCCTTGGCAATAATTTGATGTACAAGGTAGTTACACCTGTATTTACCAGGCGTGAAAAACCAAAGTGCAGCATTTCTTTTGTGAAATTAAGAAGATAACAAATGACGGAGATGCAATTAGCCAGACATCTTATAAAATTTTGGGCAAATACATATATGTACATATGTAATTTTCTAATACTGTACTGCCTAAATAAAAGTAACTGTCGTAATTAATTCATATTTAACTAAAGAATCCTACTTTCCTGTGTAATAAATATATACTCGTTTTTTTCAGTTTGCTTTTCTGGCAAAGCTTTAATTCAAAAGTGCTGATGTTTTGTCTTCCTTCTTTATCCATAGTGCCTACGAATCACTGGGATATGTTTAGGTTAGTGTATTGTTATGATGAACCTCTAAAGCTATTTCTAAAAAATCACTATTTTGAAAAATTGCTAGTTCATATTTAGAAAATAAATCTTAGGATAATAAAGTTGGCATTAAGATATCAACTTAGAGACCCACTAACCAGATTCAGAACAAAGCAAAAGAGTATCTACTACCAAACCAGTCTCCAACCCTGACAAGAATTTGAATAGAGGTTATAATATTTCACAGACAGGGCAGGACTAAAATAAATGATTGATAATAAATTTTGACCTTGGGTTTTGTTTTTTTTTTAAAACAATAAATTAGCCAAGGATTTCAGTGTTACTCATTTTTTATCAATCAGGTTTAAAAAAGCAGCACAACATAAATTAAGTTAGAACTGAAACAATCTCACTACAGAATAATGGAAAAATTAGCCAGCAGAATCTATGTTTTATCTCAGTACTGTGTTTTTTCCAATATCTGCAAAACGGCTCCACTGGTAAAAAATCATTTTGAAATTTGACCCATGTCCAAGTCAGAATCCAGGTGAAGAAACCAAGAGTACTTTAATTCTGTGTGTGAAATGTTTAATGTTCAACATGACATTAGCCAGACAAAAACATGAATTTTGTTACATCTGGATAGTACAGAAAGAGGGACTGCAACAGCTGCAAAAACTTAAAACATATTATGTACCGTAACTTTTTGTCCTGGATTTCTAAACTTTCTGCCTTTGGCCCTGACCTTTCCTTCCTGTGCATATCGGATAAACAAAAAACAAAATTTGCACTGCAGAACTCTCAGTGAATCATATTTGTATTTGTAAGTCAGTTATCTTAAAGGAATATTCATTCACTCACCAAAAGAATATTATCAAAAGAGCAATTTTTTTCCAGAAATGTAGGGACTACATTATGCAAAGTATTCATAGCTAACACAACAGATTTAATGTAAAGTTGTTTTCTAATTTCATTGTCCTCAGTGGCAAAATCATTACATTATACAATGTTTTAAAGTCACCCTGGTTTCTTTGAGAAAAGTAATATGTTTTATTTGGGAACAAATCAATATATTGGGGGGGTTTCACTGAAAAAAATAATGAAATATCATCAGGAATCTGCTTGAAGAGAAAGTGAGAATGCATGCAAAATGATTACATTATGAAATCAAAGTTGCAGTTTTCACAGAGCACTGCTAAGTATAAGTTTTCAGATAATCTTATTAGGGAAGACTTTTTGATTGTCTTCTGCATATTTAGTAATGCCTGCACTTTATTACCAAGATACTATGGCAATCTTTCATAAACTGACAAGACCATCTATTTTTATATAGTTGCCAAATGCCCGAGATGTCTACACTTTATCAACCTATTGACAGGGAATAAAGGAATGAGTGGAGTGAAAAGCACTGCCTTCCAAAATGCCATATTCAGCATTTACCTATTTGATTTGGTAAAACAAGAAAACACCTGCTCTCCAGTTGAAATATGAAAATTGGTACATTAATATCCTACCTAAATAGAAATAATGGTCGAATTATCAAAGTAATGGTGGCATCCACGTTTTAACAGAAGTAGGAATTTTGAAAAAAAAATTTTTTTGGTCTAATATTATATTTCTGAATTGTGTATTCCCCTTCACATAAAATATGCTGTGTGTTACTTCCTGCAACAGCTGTAATTAGAATTTAAAATTTACTAAGAGTTTCTCCCAAATAATATGCAGAGTATATTCCTATATTTACAACCAGAAGAAGCTACAATGCCTATGGATGAACAGTTCTGTTGCACATAACAGTGTAATTTCATCTGAGGAGTAGGAGTTGCAGGGTCAAATCGAAAGACCCTGTATGAATCTTAAAAGAATCTTTCATGGAGCTCACTGTCTGCGGCTCACAACTAGGCTCGGTTGCTAGAAAAATAAATCCAGGGAAATTCAATGTAAGTGTCATTACTCAATTCTATTTCCAGTTTCTATTAATACATTTCCGTACAAAAAAGAGCAACTAAATAAATAACACCAGTGAAAACATTTAAACATATCCGGTGAGAGGTGAAATATTTCAATCCGGAACTCTAAATCTCCTTGTTAGCTTCCACTTTTTTAACTTTTTTTTTCTGTGTACTAAACTGCAAAATAATATTTAATGAGGGATTTCTTTTAGCAATCTACCACTGTTTGGCATGGCTCTTAAACAAACTGCTTGACCTTAGCGGACCTGGACAAGTTTAATGCTAAATATACTCTTCAGTGCCTTGCTGAAAGCAAAGGAGATAAACACATGCTTACATTGTTGGGTGTCTAGCTAGGTGTATAATATAGCTATTCAACTGGATAAACTGAATGAAAACATCTATTTGTTTCAATACAGTACAGGTCATTAAGCAGTTTTCAAAATTCAGTGGCCTAGAGGAGTACTGAAAACTATAATCCGGGATCCAGTACTTTTCAGCCTGCTAAGACCAAAGTTGTATGAGCCAAGAGGAAAGACAGAAGCCAAACAAGATAAGAAGTATAAACCAGAATACTAGTAATAGCTTTAGGAGAAACAATCAGATAGTGATTCAAACTTTCACTTGTAAATGAGACAAAACAGTGACAGAATAGAGGCAAATTCTCTGCTATGGTGTGTCTTTGCTATAGGAGGTCACACAAAGAACAACCTTGTGAGGTTTGTCATTATGGGGTCAACCAGGAGGACAAAAGTAATGAAGAATTAGCTATCATTTCCATTACAAAACAAAACAAATAAATTCTTTTAAGTGATCATACCTTACAGGGATAGAAAGGGAAACTACTGCTTACTGAGAGAGTAAAGAAAGAACAAGAAATACTGAGCAATGCAAAGACAAATTTAGGTATTTTTGCACTTTGATGCTCTAGTTGAGAAGGATAACCAGATCTCACAATTAGAGGATGTGCAGAAACAGCTGCAGGAAAGTATTTCTACTGCATTTCCTTCCGGCCCATTCTGAAAGATTAAGGAGTGCCTATGATATTAATTCCCTTTGACATAAATGGGTGATGACAGTAGACTGCAATGTGTGGGGGTAATGCTTGCCATATGGTTTTTGACACAGTTGAAGTAGCTATTTTTGAAACTGAATAAAACAAATTTTACAATATGACATTGTCACTGTCCTCACAGAGTCCCACAGTGATGCTGGCCATGAAAGAAGACGGGTTGATCCCCATGATCCCTTTGCTTTCTACTGAGTATGATGTGTATGGGATGGAATACTTCATCGGTCAGTTTTTTGTCACCTGTCCTGTCTGCTCCTTCCCGCACGTGCAATTCGTTTACACCTTTTCACTCATAGACCATAAGAGAATCAGCAGTGACCTTGGTTCCCAGAGGGATAAGTATAAACATGGGCCTTTCTGCATCCCAATCCTGCCTTTACCTTGGTAACAACTGTAAACATGAAGCATTATCAATTATAAAAGCAGACACTGTCTGAAAAACATGTAGTCAACTTCATAAAGTGCAGCTACTTACAAGAAACTTACCTAAAGGAAAATCTACTGAAAGGAGAATTGGTCCTGGTTTAGCCAAAACCAGGACAGACATGTGTGATAGAAACGAGCTACAGTTACAGCAGAAGTTCTCCCTCTTGGTCTAAATGAACTGTTTACAGGATGTTTTGAAAATATGATCCAGTTAACCAATCAAAGCAGAAGCAAGTTGGTATCTGTTTGCTGCAGTTTTATGTACCTTTCATCAAGGGGGAAGAAAATCAAAAGAGTAGATTCTCTTTTGAACATTCCTACTAGAATTTGTATCAGATTTTGCACTGCCAGGTTAGTTTTCCAGAATTTATAAAGGCACCTGATGATGCCTTTTGCCACCCGCTGCCTCTGAACAGGGGTGTTTTCCTAGGAGCAAAAGCACTATATGAAGTGACATATGCAAACACCATCTGGAAATCTAGTCTCTTAACAGTGACCAGTGCCAGGAGTGAGCAGGAGGAAATTCAGAGTAGAAATTAATACACTGATTTTGGGAGAAATTCTTTCTAATCCTTGTTAGAATTCACTTATGCTTTAGCAGAAACAGATTTAAGATTTTAAAAATTTTCTTCCGCCTGAAAACTGCTGATGTTTTTATCGGTCATTTGAATGGCCAGTCCTTTCTTCCCACCTACTTAAGTCTATGGCATCTGCATCAACAAGTTAATTATGCTGTATGTCA
Source organism: Cariama cristata (assembly GCF_000690535.1). NCBI lineage: Eukaryota > Metazoa > Chordata > Aves > Cariamiformes > Cariamidae > Cariama > Cariama cristata. Next base: position 25,734 of record NW_009632570.1, read on the forward strand.
CTACTTTTAACTGAACTCATCCTAGGAAAAATAGTTCAAAAATATTTTTAAGGATAAGAAGAAAAACATTTGGATTCTACCCTATATAAAGACATGGTGCTACATTTTTACATAAAACTTTGGTGTAATGATTTTCAGAGGTTAGTGACAAACTTTTTGGAAGGATATGGGTGAGTCACTATCTAAGCATTTAAAGACTTCAAGAGCACATACAAAAATACCCCAAGAAAAAAGAACACTTGACCACAATATTTAGTATTGTTCAGGAACACAATAAATTATACAGCAACTTATCCTACCAACGTATCTTAAAAAGCTACACAAAGGACCTGCAACTAATATCTGTAATGCAATCTGTAGTTTTAAGATAAGTTGCAAGACTGAAAGAAAGGGAAAAACAAGTGCATTACTACAAACCTGTGTTTTCAGCTTCCACTACTTACAAGATTATAATGGATTTGGCTGCCTTTGGATTAGTAATTTCCCCAAAGAATCTGTGGGTGGAACAAATATGTGGAAATGAAAACTGAGAGGGTATTGTATGTTCAAAATATCCACCTCCACTCACACACAGTAGATTTGATTCAAGCTGTCATCTTTGCATGCCTCAGTTTTCCCATTTGTAAAATGGTTCAAGTCAGAACACGATCTCTTACCACTATTAAACTTCTTCTCCCACCTTAGTTCCTTTGTGTTCCCACATTCATTTCCTCTTCTGAAGACAAAAGGAGAGAAATCATTATTAAAACTGCTTATGAGCAAGCTCACTTGATTCCCTCCAGGTGGCTGTGCTCCTAGATGCTCTCACTCTGAAGGCTGTACACGTGCTGGGACACGAGTCCCCTATGCAGCCATCCTCAGTGATGCGGTAAAGGTCTACCTTCCTTGACTGGTCACCGAGGATCTCACCCTCTGATGCCTACAAAACATCATAGGTATCACAATTACATACCATACCTCACAAAGTATTTGAATATGAATTAATGTTAAATGAGTAAGAAAGGGTATTGGTGATATATGATAGTAATAGTGTAATCTTCCTTTCCCATAACCTTAACCTCCTGAACATGTAAACTCTTTAAACTCATAAAACAACATGAAAAAATGTATAATGAGTAGATAAATAAAAATTTATGCTGCTGGCCTATGGGAGACGTTTAGTTTGTCATATCAGAGGAGGGTATAAAGACTTCCACTCAAACAATTAGACTTCTCCTTCCAGTCTGAACAACTCAGTTTTAAGCTGTAATTTTACCCTATTTTGTCAAATATCTTTATGGCACCTACCTACCTACCTGGAGTAAAATTCTGCTTAGATTTCTAACTATCTTAAATAGCATCCTAGAATGAATTGGTATCTGTCTTCCTGGCATAATTTTGGTAGTAGAAAGGAATTTAAAATTCTTGCAGTGCAGGAACATGTAGCACACATGAATCTCTTTGACAGTGCCTACTAAGGTTCCCACTCTTCTTAAAATGCATTTTAGAACATCTGTTGATAAGTGGTAGATCTCAAATCTAATCTAATCTAATTAATTTGACTTAACTTCTATAAAGTTGGCATACAAGACTTTGCAAGTTTAAGCTGCTGGAGTGCCACAATAAGGAGTCCACTGATTCCACATGAACACAATGCAAAGAAAGTAGCATTGAGATATGACTGGCATCAAGTAGCATCAGGCACTAACCATGAAAAACTTCTTAAGCAACGTTCAAGCTAGTAGTTACACTTTACAGCCAAATCATGACAGTTTGTAACATGAGAGGTAGTGAAATCGTTTGAACAGCCATGATTAAAAGACAGTAAAATAAGTCTACACACACCTCTCAGTATCACTTGGAGTACAGATGCTGTGAATGCAAAATGTCACCCTGTTAATTTCTGTACTTTTCATTAGTTCTGGATTATTGTTTAGAAGTATAACCTCACTTTGGAATACTAGGACTTTCTTGTTTTCCTTCTTTTTGAGAAAACTGTGTTATAATCATCCAGATGTACAACAGTTGATCAATATTTGAATCATGTGTTTGGCTCATTTCTGATCTGACAAAATAAAAATCAAGTAATTTCAGACTGAGGAGGACTGCTGCCCAGGGCTAGGGGACACATTGTGAGTGCAGGAGAAGAGCAGCATGGGTCCCCATAAGATTTATTACGGGATGTTTGGCAGAGGAGCCAAAGCTGGGAAAAGGGGGTTGAGGTGATGTGGGGAAGAACAGGAGTGGGAAAATGAGGGGTAAGAGTGCAAAAAGGGCCAGTGGCAGGTAAGTAGTTGGCTGGTGGTTACGCTTGTCAGCCATGCCCTGAGCCCAGCCAGCGCTGCCTGTCCCGGCTGCTCACACTCTGTCACTGATGGCTCTGTGTGTGTGTGTGTGTGTGTGTGTGCACGCGTGTGCAAGAGTGTGTTGTAGCAGCTGTTGTGGGGCTGCAGCCTCAGGGGGTGTACGTCCCGGTGTCAGCAACTGGTAAGACTGGGATCCAGGGGCAGCTGCTGGGCAGGTTGAGGGTCTCAATCAGCTGCCAGTGGGACTCACCTTGTCCATACGTGTGCGTATTTTGTCACTTGTGGTCCCGGTCCTGCTTCGCTGGAGAGGGGAGCAGGATGAGGCCCTCGGTGCTGCCCATGTCCCTGTGAGTGCTCTGGGTGTCTGTTTGATCCATGTGTCTGGGCACGTGTATAGGTACGTACGTGGTGTGTACGTGTGCTCTGTGTGCATCTGCCTGCTGGGAACGCATCTCCAGCTTTGCTGCTGGTCGGACCTGGGGACGTGGAGCTAAGCAGCCTCACCTCTCCCAGGCTCTTGGATCTGGCAGGATACATTTGCTCACACACTTTGTTTCCTACACTTTTTTCAACTACTGTCACTTCACCAATCAGTTGCTAAACAGTAAGTACAAACAGTGCCAGGATATTTCTTGGAAAGGTTAGATGGTTTAGCACAAGAAAATTTCAGGTAAAAAAAATCATAAAATAATACATTATAATAAAGCAGAACAAAAACTAATAGTTTTCCAAACACTGAATGAAGTAGGCAAGGTGAAAAAACAAAAGGATGACTGCACCATAAATGACCGATAACTTCCACTCAATTTTGACAATGAGGATTTATAGAACACGAAAGGAAAAAAAAAAACAAAACCAAAAAACCCCAAAAAATAATTTAATGGACTGACTGTTATAATACAATGAGAATTAAAGAAAAGGGCTGAAAATTAATTGTATGAGTAGAATGTGGTTAGCTGGCTTGAGCTTCTGGAAATACAGACATCTTGCTGTGGGCACTGGTGGGCTGCTGGCCAACCCACTTCCTTAGGCTTCCTTGTGTAGTGGATGTCTACTCCAAAGGACACCCATTTCAGAAGCTAATGAATGGGATACAAAGATGTGGAAGTTATTTTACCTTCAAGAAACATGATTAAGTAACCAAACAAAAAACCATCAATTTGAAAAGGAAAAATAAGAAACAGAAATCACTTAGATACAATCCTGAAGGTTAGAGCAACTCCTCATCCCTGTATTCTGGCTATCTCATGTCTATATATGGAGAACAATCTCCAGAAGCTTAATGTTTGAGACAAGTTCTTGCACGTAGTTGTAGAGACCAAAGAGATGAACTGAAGAAGAAACCGAATCATGCAAAATGGACTTAGTTCACGCAGAGGTGTCAGGAAGAAAGTATCAGGACAGGTTCCTAGCTCATGGAGAAACGAAATGGGAGGATCTCTGGTGAGAGAGTGAGTGTGAGCTCTGTCCTGAGCTACTTGTCTGCAATCTGCATGCAAGGTTTGGAATCAAAATTGGCATTCTGTGTTCTGGACTGAACAGTTACTGAGCATTCCGGCTGTGCACTTTACATTTCAGCAGTGCCTCAGTGCTACCCTGCAGCTTTGTCTACTATAAAATTCCTTAGAGACTGAGACACGTAGAAATAACTAAAACTAGAAACATAACAAAAAAATTTAGGAGTATCATTTTGCTTTGAAGATACAGTGGACTCCACAAAAAGCCTGTTTGATTGTTTATTTACATTTTCATAATTGTTACAATATGTTAATCTATATTCTCAAGTTATTCTTCATGGAACTGCCTATAGGCACAGCAGTTTAAGATAATGAACTCCATCTCCCCTTTGAATAATTTCTTCTTACTAACACATATACATACACACTGCAATTTTCAAATCCTGGGCAAAAAAACGAGTGAGTCAGATGTTAAGTGCTCTGGATGACATGTGATAATTAAAGTCCATAATTATAAGGTCTTCACATTTAATCTCACTTTGTCACATGTAGACCTTAGCAATGGTTTCTAGAGCCTGTGGGGCTTCGCTGGTCTTGACTGGACTGATACAGGCACAGGATGAAAGGCAGTCTCTTGGATACTAAGACAACCAGAACTTCAAAGATAAACCAGCACCCTAAAACTAGACATGGAAACTCACAAACTCAGGGCAGGGAGCAGATGCTGAATGTCCTTCCTCCAGCTACCAAAAAAACAGAGCATCTTGCAAAAATTTCCATTTCTGGATGGACACGGGAGATAACCTCCACCTCACTCCTAAATAAATACATTGCTAACAGAGTATTAAAAATTGAATTCCTTTCAAGAAGCTATCCAAAACCTATGTTGCATGTCAGTCTTCAAACAGAGAATCTTAGAAATACTCAAATATTAGAAATAACTAGAGTCATTATGGAGGTACTCTGCTACCACTGGGTCAATGAAAACAAGGCAGTATTGTGTTAGGACAGCGGCATATTGAAGACACACATGGGCATATCAAAAGCATGGTCGGAACAATAAAGGCCCCTGAAACAGATTGTTCCACCACCACATCCAGCTGCCAGCAAATGGGTTTCATTTCTAAGTGTCTTAATCACAGGATTTATCTGGCAGCCTTTCAGAAGTGTTGCAGCAATTACCTTTTTTTCTTGTAAGCTAGGATTAGTATAATACAAATACAGGTAAGTTGACAATACAGTACTTGTTAGGACTTCATCCAGATTTCTGGGAGAAGACAGTATTACTTAAATACTGATTTGGATGAACACCTGTAATAATTATAAAGGACACAATAAACAGCACAGTAGTAGAAGACAAGTATTAATTGTGCTTCTATTTGTTATGGAACAGTAAAGAAAAAAGAAGGAAGAAAAGAATATAAAAGAAGAAACAAAGGAAAAGAAGGAAAGAAGAATCAGGCTGTGTGCTGACTGGGAAAATGTGGCATGGGATCATGATGTAGAAACAGTATTTTTAGATGCTAACAATGATTGTACCAAGGAGCAACTCGGTAGGTGGTATACAAGAGGGGAAATAACCCTCCTTATGGTTCAAGCAGTGCACACACAGAGCCTGTTCCAAAATTTTAGCACTGAAGAACTGCATTGCAACAGTGAGTATAGCTTGCCCTGCAGAAACAAAAAGTATGTAAAACCCCAAAATCCATCAGACCTATGCTGAACAGAAAATACAAAATGAGGAAGCTGGTCAAAGACAAAGCTGGAGAGAAGACCAAAAAGAGTTAGGTTCTTACAGGTGCTGATTGCTGAAAACTCATTTTGGAGAGACAGAGCAAATGTATGCTACCAATCAAGAATGACTCAAGCAAAGTTGAGAGGAAGCTGGCACAACTAAACAGCAGGAAAAAGGCAAGTTACTAGAAGAAAGAAGTAATCCTTTGAAAAGCTGAAGTTGTGTCCAAATACGTTAAACCCAAAACAAAACAGACCATAAGCATGAGATGACTGCCTGAATAGAATATGCAGAAAAAAAAAATTAAAAATGAGTAAGAAATGATTCCTTACATGTATTTGGAACAGCAAGGCTGTCAAGTGTCTAAGGTCAACGGATGATGAAGATACGAAAAGAGCACTCAGAGAAGATATGGCCCTATCAGGCAGGCAGAAGGAGACCTTGTCATGTGCCTGCACTGTGGAAGAGGCAGGAGATGTTCCTCTGCTGGAGCCCTTCTTTGCAAGGCATGAATAGGAGGGATCTGCCTAAACAGTAACAAGGCAACAGGTCCAAATGGCACTCAGCCCTAAGCTCTAGAGGAACCCAGGGACAAAACTGCTGAATTATTAACTCCGATACACAGCATCTTAAAACCAGCTTTGTGCCTGAGGACATGAACTTTGGAAATGAGATATCTATTTTTAATGATTTGGGGGGAGATCTGTGGATCTACAGGCTTGTAAGTCTGGTGCCTGTCATCAAACTGTGAGAAACTACAACAAAGCATAGAATCAGTGGACACGTGGGCAAATATGATTTTTGGAGTGTCAGCACAGCTCTTGTACATTCAGAGTACAGCAGAGTTTTCTGAACGCATTCACAAGCAAGTAGGTAAGACTTAATTCAAACTATTTACATGTCTTTCTGAAACGCTTTTGACAAGATCTCTTGCCAAGGGCTTTTAAGGAAACTAAGGATCAATGAAATAAGAGGGAAGGTCTGTGTTTTGATAAATAGCTGATTTAAACACAGGGAAGAGAATAGTGGTCTGTTCACACACTAAAAGGAGATCGACAGTGCACTCACAAGCCGAACACCATGTGCACATCTCGAAAACAATCTGGTAGAACCAGACAGGAACAAGGATGTGTGGAACAGTGTCCATAGAAGCAAGGAGTTAACTAGAGTTCTTCTGCTTGGATAAGAGGCAAACAGGAGAGAGATCTAGTCAAGATCTAAACGGCCACAACAGTCATCATGTCATAAAGTGGCTGCATTTTCCAGTGTTTCATATTGGGTATCAAATGAGCACTATGGAGTACGCAGTGAAGCTGGGAAATGGCAGTTTCAAAGTAGAAAAAGGAGACAGTTCCCCCACCCCCGTCTACATGTGGAAGTCCCTGCCACAGGACATTGGGGAATGTCAGGGGGAATACAGACAAGTTCATGGAAACGAAAGCCCTTCTGGCTTGCTTAGCCATGCTCTAGCTGCAAACTGTTGGAGGCTAGGAAAGCACCTGTAAGACCTGCACTTACCCTATTCTTAGGCAGTCTTTCCTTGGTGGCCACTGCTGTAGCCTGGTTACTGGACTAAACAAACTCTTCATCTGACCCAGAACAGCTGTTCTGTTCCGATCTTCTTACATGGAGGTTCATATGGATATTAAACTCTTTTTACCAATGCTGACAGCCATGCTCACACTCTTCTGATGCGCTCCTGTGCCAAAAGGGTAGGTCTGGTGACAAAAGGTACCTCTGATAATGGTAAGCCATTGAGCCAACTGCATCTGATATCTTCTCCAGTAAGCATATGTATTAATAAATATTAATCCAATGTTCCCTAGGTTTTAAACTACCAAAACCAAATTTGGGATTTTGAGTAGTGCTTTTGCATCTTTGACAGGGCACTGAAATCCTCCACAGCTCTTCCCTCCACACTTTGCAAAGAAAAAAAAAGAAAAGTTAACGTTCTGTGGTAAACAATCTTAGCTAGAATTACAGTAATTTATTGCTTACTTTTATTTAATGTGTCATGTTTTTGTTTTGTTCACCAATGACACCCAGACTCTACTGTATTAATGTTTTAAGTAGTGGTAGGTCAGAAACCATTTAAAGCTTAAAGTGAATATTCTTTTTTTTTTTCTTCAAAGTGTATTTTTAGTATCAATGGCATTTTATTTGGCAGTTAATGGGACTTTGTGTGCCTTTTATTCACCTTTACTGTTAAAGATTCTCTCACCCTTCTCACAGGACACGTGAAGTCCTAGGACCTTTACAAAGACGTAGTCCATCTTCCTCTTACTCGCCAGTTTCCCATACAGTGGTATTTCTTAGTCTTCTTGATCCTTTTGGTTCTGAGAGGCCTGCATTTTCCTCATCCATCTTTTTCATATTCTTGGGCCCTCTATTTCCTTGTCTTTGATGGGGTCTGTGATAGCATCCTCAATTCTTTGCTTTCTTGAAAGCCAGTATTTAGCATTATCTCACATTACATTAGATGGATACACATCACAAAAGTTATTTGCTATGAATGCTATACCTTGTCTTTTTCTTTCAGTTCTATAGAGTTCTCGCTCATGTGGAATCATGTGCCCGTACTGTCTTTCCACTAGGATGATGCCCTCTTCTCTCTTAGAGCTTTACTGTGCCCTATTTTCCTCCCTTTAGCATACTCTTCCCATTTCCATTTTCCTCCTTCTAAGAGGGAATCTCTTCTTGAAGCCTGAAGTGCAAGGGTTCCATCTGCCACCTGTTTCGCTCCGACCAGTGCTTTGGTCACCGTCAGAACGAGCGAGGCCAACCTGATTACTGCTTCTGAGGAGGTGGAATTGTGCAACAGGATAGATGTTTGAGGATTGCATTGCAATCATACAAATAAAGACAAAAGAGGAACTGACATCAGGCATGCTGTGGGCCTTGCAGATGTAGCCAATACATACCTAGCTGTAGATACAGAATACTGTTTGATTTAAAATAGCTAAACATCATAATACAATCCCATCACCACCAACTGTATCATCAGTATGGGATTTCACAAGCTGCTTCCCTCCTCTTTCCTGTTACTACTTATTTATACAGGAAACTGACAGAAATAACCATTTCCAAACCTAAATTGCTTCCAAATACCTTACCATATGACATTCTATGCAAGTGTTGATGATGCAGTGTTTATGTCTGCTTATGCAATATGTACAGTGGAGGATTTTCTTTGCACATCATCTGCTGTTCTAATGCTGTTTGCTCTCAATTCTGAACCAAAATCCTTTATTCTGACTTGTTCTCTTTATCATCCATGGTTTTCAAGTCCTTGTTCCCTGATAAAAGCAAAATTTTCACCGTGGTTTAATCTTTTATTTTCCAGTTCACTCACAGATTTTTGTTTATTGTTTACACTCTGAAAATTTGCTGAACGCTGTCTTTTTTAATCTGTTACTCTTAGGAGTTTTGGAGTCCACCAAGGAATTTCTCAAACAATTTTGAAGTATATGATTTTTGCTCTTTTTCTAAAACAGTGTTTGAACAGGAAAGGATCAGTGTACCCATCTTTTCCATCTACTGAAGTATCCTCTGCTCTTTTACGCACGTACACATCTCAAAAATTGAAATACTTCTTCCTTTACATAACTGTTAAGAAAAAGCAAGTTTTGTTTTATAACTCCAGTCCTTTTCTGTTGGATTATGTCACCAGGTTTATTGTTAATTTAAATAAAAGAGTAGATATGTGGTGAGCTAGAAAATGGATGTTGGCATTCAGTTTGCTAGACAGAGGGGGAAAATATACTGCACATCATTAGGAAAACAGATTTGGAACCAAGAAGTACCAACCAAAATGTTTTTGAAATAAAGAGGTGCCATTGCTTGCGAGGACTAACTTAAGTGAATGCTTGCTTGTTGATTTTTAGCAACTAAATAAGGTTTGGCAACTGTTGCCCAACTGTCCTGCTATTCTGTAAGCTACTACCTTCAAGTACAAAGACAATAAAAATTGTTGTTGGATCCCTAATTTCTTATTATGGAAGCAGAAGAATTTTACTTACCTCTGAGGTTTCTTTTTTACAGCCTCAGAGCTAAGCTCCCATGCTCTAATGGATGATCCAGACACTTATGCTCCACTAAGAGAGGGGAGGCAGAATAATTGCATTTTTTAAATTGAAGAACTAACCATATATACTTTTGGAGAAAGAATACAATTTAAGAGAATAGGGGTGAAGAGTTGCAACACAGGACACAGAAGAAGACTTAATACTGACATTAGATCTATTGTGTGAGGAGAAAATTATTTTTACAGTACATTCAGAAGAGACTGGAGGCCGGAAGGTGAAAAGAGCGCTCAAACGACCACCTACTTTTGCTCTCCTCGTTTATTCCTCCTTCAGGGTACGCAGGGGAAAACATTCCTGTGCATCCCCGGCATCTACTGGTCCACGCTCACCCGCAGGCACACATCTCATCTTTGCACTTTCTCTCCCAAGCCGTACATCCGGACCCCTTACGCCCGGGCAACGTCAAGGAGCAGCTAGGTGGCGTACGGCAAAGATCAAGATGCGGCGGCCCAAAGCAGGACTGGGGGTTTTGCCGGGTTGCGAGCAGGCGAGCGGCCGGTGGGCGGGACAGAGCCAGCACCAGCGGCGGTGGCCCCCGGGCGACCCCA
>NW_009632571.1:0-233 GCF_000690535.1 Cariama cristata
GCAGTCTCTCAGGGCATGAGAAATGGTGTAAGATTTAGCACGGTTTGTGCCCACGGGTTGCGGGTTAAAGATGTCAACATTGAGGAAGTTACTGGACGCCACTTGTTGAAGTTAGCTCTGGTTGTCATCACCATGGTGTTAGCCTGAAAGACACTTCTTGAATACTGTTAGTGTTATGTACCAAATAACATCATACAGTTCAGAACTGACCATTCTCACCTTGCAACAAATCC
>NW_009632571.1:383-2543 GCF_000690535.1 Cariama cristata
AGGGACTTTATCCCCTTCTACAGTATGTAGAAGATCTGACTGAGCAGGACCAACTCGATTGATGGATCCCCTGGTGTTAACTATCCAGGTGGCTTGTGCCAAATGTTTATCCCAATTTTTAAAGGTTCCACCATCCATTGCTTTTAGTGTAGTCTTTAATAAGCCATTGTACCACTCAGTTTTACCTGAGGCTGGTGCATGATAGGGCATGTGGTATATCAATTCAATACCTTGTTCTTTGGCTCATGTGTCTATGAGGTTGTTTCGGAAATGAGTCCCGTTGTCCAATTCAATTCTCTGTGGAGTGCTATGCCTCCACAAAACTTGCTTTTCAAGGCCCAGGATAGGGTTCTGGGCAGTGGCATGGGGCACAGGATATGTTTTCAGCCAACCAGTGGTTGCTTCCACAACTGTGAGTACATGGTGTTTGCCTTGGCGGGTTTGTGGGAGTGTAATATATTCAATTTGCCAAGCCTCCCCATATCTATATTTTTGCCATCATCCTCCATACCACAGAGGCTTTAGCCACTTGGCTTGCTTGATTGCGGTGCATGTTTCACATTCGTGGATGACCTGTACAATACTGTCTATGGTTATATCCACCCCTCGATCACGAGCCCATCTATAGGTGGCATCCCTTCCTTCATGGTCTGAGAGGTGGCATCCCTTCCTTCATGGTCTGAAGTGTCATGGGCCCACCAAACTAGAAAAAGTTCACCTTTATGCTCCCACTCCAGATCCACCTGAGCCACTTCAATCGTAGCAGTTTGATCTGCCTTCCGGTTGTTGTTGTGATGTACCTCAGTGGCTCAACTCTTAGGTATGTGAGCATCTACGTGCCGTACTTTTACAGTCAGATTCTCTAGCCGGGTAGCAATATTTTGCCACAGTGTGGTGGCCCAAATGGGTTTTCCTCTGTGCTGCCAGTTACTCTGCTTCCACTGCTTAAGCCATCCCCTCAAGGCATTTGCCACCATCCATGAGTCAGTATACAGATAAAGCACTGGCCATTTTTCTCTTTCAGCAATGTCTAAGGCCAGTTGGATGGCTTTTACTTCCACGAACTGACTTGATTCTCCTTGTCCTTCAGTTGCTTCAGTGACTTGCTGAATAGGACTCCACACAGCCACTTTCCATCTCTGGTGTTTTCCTACTGAATGGTAGGATCTGTCAGTGAACAGGGCATACCGCTTTTCATCCTCTGGTAGTTCACTATACGGTGGAGCCTCATCAGCACGTGTCACCTCCTCTTCTTCTGGTGACATGTTGAAATTTTTGCCTTCTGGCCAGTGCATGATTACTTCCAAGATTCCTGGGCGATTAGCATTTCCTATTCAAGCCCCCTGTACGATTAATGCAACCCACTTACTCCATGTAGCATCGGTTGCATGATGCGTAGACAGCCCTTTACCTTTGAACATCCAGCTTAGCACTGGTAACCGGGGTGCCAGGAAAAATTGTGCTTCAGTGCCCACCACTTCTGAAGCAGCTCGAACTCCTTCATAGGCTGCTAATACTTCTTTTTTGGTCAGAGTGTAGTTAGCCTCAGAGCCTTTGTCCTTGACTCCAAAATCCTAGGGGTCGACCTCGGGTCTCTCCTGGTGCCTCCTGCCAGAGACTCCAGGTAGGCCCATGGTCCCTAGCTGCTGTGTAGAGTACATTTTTAACACCTTTTCCTGTTTGGACCTGTCCAAGGGCTACGGCGTGCACAATCTCCCGTTTAATTTGTTCAAAGGCCTGTCATTGTTCAGAGCCCCAGTGAAACTCATTCTTCTTTCGTGTTGCTTGATAGAGAGGGCGTACAATCTGACTGTAGTCAGGAATATGCATTCTCCAGAAGCCCACAATGCCTAAGAAAGTTTGTGTTTCCTTCTTATTAGTTGGTGGGGACATGGCTGTTATTTTGTTAATTACTTCTATTGGGATCTGGTGACGCCCATCTTGTCACTTTATTCCTGGGAAATGAATCTCTCTTCCAGGCCCCTTGTCTTTCCCTCTTTTGATGGCAAAGCCAGCTTTCAGAAGAATTTGTATTATCTTCTCACCTTTCTCAAAAACTTCTGCGGCCGTGTTACCCCACACAATGATGACATCGATGTACTGCAGGTGTTCGGGGGCTCCACCCTTTTCCAGTGCAGTCTGGATCAGTCCATGGCAGAT
>NW_009632571.1:2562-4062 GCF_000690535.1 Cariama cristata
GGTGCAGGCGGTTCCAGGTGTATTGGGTGCCCCTCCAGGTGAAAGCAAACTGTGGCCAGCACTCTGGTGCCACGGGAATAGAGAACAACGCATTAGCAATGTCAATGGTGGGATACCACTTGGCTGCCTTCGACTCCAATTTGTAGTGGAGTTCTAACACGTCTGGTACTGCAGCGCTCAGCGGTGGCGTGACTTCATTTAGGCCACGATAGTCCACTGTTAATCTCCATTCCCCATCAGACTTTTCAACTGGCCATATCGGACTGTTCAAGGGTGAGCATGTCTTACCAATGACTCCTTGATCTTCTAACTGTCGAATTAGTTCATGAATGGGGATCAGGGAATCTTGGTTGGTCGGTATTGCCGTTGATGCACTGTTTTGGTTGCAATTGGCACCTGCTGTTCTTCCACTTTCAGCAACCCCACAACAGAAGGATCCTCTCAAAGGCTAGGCAAAGTGGACAGCTGTTTAGTATCATCAGCCTCTACAGCTACTACACAAAAGGCCCACCGATACCCTTTCGGGTCCTTGAAATAACCTTTTCTAAGATAGTTTATACCTAGAATGCATGGGGCCTCTGAGCCAGTTACAATGGGGTGTTTTTGTCATTCGTGCCCAGTTAGGCTTACTTCGGCCTGCAATAAAGCCAACTCTTGGGATCCTCCTGTCACTCCAGAAATACAGATTGATTCTATTCCTATGTGATTTGATGGCATCAGAGTGCACTGTGCGCAAGTGTCTACCAAGGTTTTATATTCCTGTGGTTCTGACGTACCAGGCCATTGAATCCACACAGTCCAAAGCACTCTGTTGCCCCTCTCCTCCACCTGGCTGGAGGCAGGGCCCCTCTATTTCTGCCTCCTCATGTCAGGTAGGGAGAGATTAAAATCCCACCTACCCTGACTGGAGAACCACCTGCTAGAAACTGGGGTAACAGTCCTCCTGTCACTCCTGAGGGAGCTCTTTTTTGCATTTGTCCTACCTTGTAATCCATGTACTCATGCCTCGAGGTCTGCAGTAGGTTTTCCGTCCCATTTCCTCACGTTCTCTCCGTGATCACGCAGGGAAAACTACAGGGCACCTCGTGTTGTGTACCGTTTCTCTTGACTCAGTCTTGTAGGAGGGCGTTGTCTTTTAATGGCTGGCATAACAATCTGTCCTCCATCTTGAATATTTTGTCACGCACCTGTCCAAAGATGTTCTCAGATTTCTCACTCCATTTTTCCACAACTGAGATGTAAGCTTCTGCGGAAGAACAGATTGCCATAGTCAGCCAGCTAGTGCATCCACTCTTGGTTCATCTCCAACTTCCCAGTACATCATAGCCAATGTATGGGCATACAATTGCGGTGCACTCTGCGAGACCTTCCGCCACGTGAGTCGTGTGCATCAGACCTCATCTGGGTTGGTGGGTAGCCATGGATCATCTACGTTAGAATAAATCATGTCCCGCACAGCTAATTACCTCAGATACTGGATACCTTTTTCCCCGGGGTTTC
>NW_009632572.1:0-4205 GCF_000690535.1 Cariama cristata
CCGCTCCCCCAGTTTTTGCAAATTGTCTTTGTTGCACCCTTTTGCACTCCTGGAAATTATTGCATACAGATTTATTTCCTTTGTTAATCATATTTCTGACTGTTCATGCCTTGCTTAGAACTTTCTTTTTCACCTGAATAATTATGTGAGGACAGAATCATTGCTTGGAGCTTGCCTAAGGCATCGCATCTCAACACAGACGATTGCCTGAGCCCTAGTTTTACTGCAGTATGCCTTCTCACTGCAGAAGAGAGTATGCATTCACTCAGCCAGATTCCTCCGGTCAGCCACTACAGTGTTCAAAAACCCAGAGGATATTTTCTTTGCTTTCACTCACATTTTTTCCATTGTCTATGAGTTGTTCTTTCACACTTTCTTTCACTTCACTTTGCTTTTGCTTTTGAGCTAAAGCCTTGATCAAACCATCTAGGAGTTCATTAGATGATAAATCTTATTATTGTTTTAAATAACATTTTCTATTGTACTTCAGCTCTACTTAGAAAAATGACCCAGTGAGGCCCTGAGCACTCTCAACTTCTTTTTGTGTCATGACACAATAGGTTTCAGTGTTACCACCTTTCTCCTTTGAATCACAAATTCACTGAGCATCAAAATAGAATGTACAGCGAGGAGTCTGGCCTAATTTGGATTCAAGAGTAAAGGCATTTATGACCACTTACTGTCCATCTTCTTTTCTTATTTTACTTTTTACCTAAGAGTATACATACATGAAAGCTCACCTGAACCAACACTGGGAGAGAACAGGAATTAACTAAGACAAAAGAAGATAACTAAGAAATATAATCTTTCTTGCTCACTGAATAAATTTGAACACGGTAAGTATCAGATTATTCCTCAGATATTTTTTCTATTTACCGCATTCCCCTTAGATGACCCTTTAATTGTCAGAAAGTCATTAGAGTTTATTTTATTGATGTAATGTCAAAGACATGTGAAAGTCAAATAGCATATGTTTTACTGTATGGTTAACATTAACAGTCAGAAATGTGCCACAAAACTTGTTGACACTCCTAGTAAGACAGATTTGCCGCTGATGGCAGTGATGCTATTTGCACAGTAGTTGTTTTCTCATGGAAGCACAGCAAATACAACCACAACTGTGCATTGAACTTCATGGCCTTTTCATCTATGAAAGATTTCACTACATTTAGCTGGGATAATTCTTAACTTTATTAGTCTCTGAGAAACAATTAATGAGTTCATGAGTATACTCTAAACTGCAGTAGAAGACAGTAATATAATCTATGCAGATCAACTTTTGCATAAAATCTCCACCAAAGACTGGCTACATGATTCAAACACAGTTAGGAACAGTATCCAGAAATGCCTCAGCACATAGACTTATTGTAAGACAAAGCACCAAAAAAAAGGACTCTTTCTAAAATAGAGCTTATGCAATATGGCAGCCAGCATTGACGCTGCCTCCTTTTCTTCTTCCCAGGAAACTCATCCAAGGTTCTACACTATCCCTGCTAATATGCAGTTAAAAGAGAAAATGTGATTCAAATGGTAATGTAAACCTAACGGAGTCTTTCCATAACCATAAGCAAGACAAGATTTGTAAGTAAAGGAAATACTTTATTGAGTGAAAAAAATAGGTGAGTTTTCTGGCACAGCAAGAATTTCTTCAAGCCTGAAAGAAAAGCAACAAACTTCAGACCTAAATGCCAGGTTTTGTTATTTTTATGAAGTTTATGAGTTAGATTATTGATAGAAAAAAGTAGGTTGCACACTTGAAGTGGGGGGGATTTAAATAGGGGAGAGATGTGGTGGTTATTTTCTATGATAAAGGGAGCAGGACTTTTTTTAACATGCAGCACAGGAAGGGATGCAGAGCACATGGGCATTTAAAGGCAGAGTGAAAAAGTGTGAGAAAAAGATTATGATACTTCACAAAACCATAACTTTATCAAGACCCTGATTTGACGTCCACAGGAATGATGTGTTTGAGTTCTCAGACTCACTTTCCCAAGCCTTTTGTAGCTTTCTCTAAGAGTGAGAGATCAGTGGTTGAGTGGTTATTTTTCAAGCTATAATTTTCTACTGATAAACTACTGACCCCTTGATCAGGTTCACTTGACTGAGCATGTCGGGCCTGGACTGTGACACCAACGCCAGCACCCCCAGGTTTGGTAGCCGGGGCCATACCCTCTGCTGCACGGCTTCATTTTGGCTCTGGCCTTCACCACCATGCCTGACCATGTCCCTCTCCTGTTTGCTGCCTTGACATCCCTGCTGGGCTTTGGGCTTATGAGCCATGGCAGGGTGTTTGCCCTTGCAGGCCTGTCACTGACCCTAGTCCACAAACCTGAGCCTGCTCCACTCCCCTTGTAGGGCCAGGGGGCTGTGTCGGGGTGAGGGTGCCCTCAGATCGCCACACCCTGACCCTGACTCTGCCCAGCACCTGGCAGATGGCATCTGCTTGTCATAAAGGGGTGGAAGTTGTTCCAGATGAAAATTCGTCTTTCTTTTTCCAACCACAGTAGCTGGCTTAGCAAATAATAGCAGCTCTCTGGACAGATCTTGCCCTGTTTAAATTCCTAGATCATCAGGACAACAACAGCACTGCAATACAACATCATTTCTTTGGATCTTTCTCTCATGGATGCATCAGATAACCAAGTCAGTGCCGAGGCATTTCAATATCTTTCTTTTTTATTCACCTTCAACCATCAGCCTTTATCTTGAGGCCATTGTAGACAGTCTGTTTTCCCACTCTGAGTCTGAACCACTCTAGTTTCTCTTCAAGTCCTTGTCCTTCTTTACCCTGGACTCAGAAACTCAAGTCATTGTTCTCTTTTTACTCCCCAGAGCCATAGGAAGGCCATCAAAGCCTAATCTGAGAGATCTCCCCACGGTCAGTCTTTAGTCTGTAACTCTTCTTCTGAATGTAACAGACTTGTCTAGCCTCTAGACACTTGTCACATTTTTGCCTGATCACTGACCCAATCACAAACTCTGTCATAACAGTCATCACCTAAAAAACAGAGCAGAAACTTCTTATTAAGACCTAGACCTGTCAGAATACTTTGGGTCAAATTAGTTTCCAGATCTAGTTGCATTGAATTCAGTATTTATTTTAGGACTGAATTTGCTTCTATCATTTAGTGACTTGTTAAAAAGACACCTTAAGGCTCCACTGACATGTCATGATGAAGAAAGATGCCCAGACATCCTCCTGGAAGCTTCTTCAGCATGTCATTGCCACCCTTTGGCAGAGATGATCTCTCAGACAGCATATGGACTACTGCATATGGCAATCCAAGGTCATTTTTCAACCCCAACCTGCTATTGCTATTCTGTTAAAATTAACACCCATGAGGCATATTTTACAAGACTTGGCAATCTTTGAAAACATAGTATGGGAAATAAACCAAACAAACCAGAAATGGCACATATCAGGAAAGAGAATTGAGCTAATAAGGAATGGGTCATAAAGCTGAGGGTTTGAGGTTTGACGTAAATACCCTGAAAATCTACAGTGTACTTAAGTACATGAAAAAGTGGTCTGTGTCAGTAAGCATTTTGTATCAGGAAATGACAGAAGGGAGTCATAAAGTTTGCAAAGTGCTACCGAAAAAGAAAGCAGCCCCGGGTGCCAAGCAGATAACTGATACTTAAACAGCTGTTAAATGTTATGTTCTAGACTGCAGCCCTAATAGAGAATTTGCCTACTAGAGAGTATTAATAATAAAAAGTATTTGCATGTTTATAATTCTGTCAGCTAAGAATCTCTACGTTTGAGGTGCACTATGCAATGGAACTTCAAAATGCATTAGTAATACAGATACATAATTGAACGGTCTTCATGTAGATTGAGAAATAAGTTTTATATAAAATAGTCAAACTCAAGGTTACACAGCAAATACTAAAAAAAATCAGGATTAAATTCCTTGATTTTCCATATTTCATTCCTATGCAAAAAAAAAAAAAAATAATTACTGTAATGTATTTCCCAAACAAGAAGACCAGTAGGATAGAATGTGGTGAGCACCTTACTCTTTCTTGCAAGTGTGGGATTTAGAATCATAGAATCATAGAATCATTATGGCTGGAAGAGACCTCAAAGATCATCAAGTCCAACCATATACCTCATGCCACCTTGTCCACTAAACCATGTCTTGAAGCGCCACATCTAGACGTTATTTGAACACGTCCAGGGATGGGGAGTCCACCACCTCCCT
>NW_009632573.1:0-23467 GCF_000690535.1 Cariama cristata
CCCTGTTTTAGCCAAACCAGGACATTGTCCCAGTCTATACTGGCTTCATGTGTTTGTGAAAGTACAGCCTACATCTCATGGTTTTATCTGACACAAGCCTGTAAGATGATGTTGAAAGACAGGGAAAAAAAGACAGAATTGAAGTCTCTGTAATAGGTGGGTTAAAAAAAATAATTCACTCTGACAAATTCAGGTGCCGATTTCAGACAATTCATAGTTCAAAGCTGCGTGACGGCACAAACATCCAAACAAGGCCATTTCAAAGACAATTAATGTCCTCTAAACAGGGACTGAGATCTGGGCCTAGATCCTTGATGTGCCCTGCTTAGGTTATTCAAGCCCTACCTTCACATGGAATGTGGGAGCAAAGAATCATACAACAAAGGTTTTGACAAACCCTTTCCCCATTTGCCTGGGACCTCATGAATTTTTATAATTTTCAGTCATGTAAACTGCCTGTAGTAGTTCCAACCATGCAGCATAGCCTCTCCAGATAAGTTAGCCTTATGTCATAAGTGAGTTAATTATATCACTTTTCAGTAGACTGCTTCTTAGCTTTATCAGATATTCTGTACTCAGAGAAAAAGGTCTTTTGCTTCTCAAAGTCTATTTTGACCTTGTCCGTTTTGATCAAATAATTTAATTCAGCTGCAGTGTCTTGCTCCTAAGTATCCCTTTCTTGCTGTGGATTACGTCTTTAATGCAGGTAGTTTGACTGAAATAGTTGTTTTGTGATTTCCTGCAGGTTTAAAATATCCATCATTATGTCATTGCATTACACTGCACTTAGCCAGGCAGAGTGTATAAGGAGAAAAATATATCGTTAATTAGAAGACCTGATAGCGCAGGAAAAAACAGTGAAGTTTTGGGGAGAAGTCCTTCTTCACATTTGAGCGGTCATCTACAGTGACAGAGATAGCAACAGAGACAGCGACAGAGACAGGAAAGAGAGAGGAGGCAGGGGGTGGGGGCGAGTGAGAGGAGAAAGAGGGGAGTGATGGGGAGACAAAGAATCTGAGAGAAGCTGACAGAAAGAACAGAGAGACACAGAGTCAGAAAGAGTAAAGGGAGAAAGACAAGATAGGCTGTAGGGGAAGAGAGAGAAAGGCAGACAGCAGAGAGAGAGATCCGGAGAGGGAGAGATGGTATGACAGAAAATTAATCAGCCATAGCAAACACTTTGGTGTTCTCTTTTTTGTCAAGTAACATCATATCTAGAGTATGCCCACATTTTATTATAAATGTCTGACAGTTTATTTGTTATTCTAATTTGTTATTCTGTATTTCAGCATTCTTCTACAATAAATTTTGTGTAAACCTATTAAAGTTCAATGTCTTTTTCATAAATACTCCTGTTCAGCCTTCAAACTCTATTTAAGGAGTGTAATTTTCACTTTTACATGCAAGGATCTATTTTTACTGCTTTTTTCTTTTCAGAAATCAAGCATGTCATCTGAAATTCTCATAAACTCTATTCACTATTTCAGTCACCCAAGGAAGAAACTAAAATATTCCTATAGGGTCTTCAGGACTGAACAAAGAGAGCTGTGAATACCTACACTGAATCAAGATTAGCTACAGAAAATTCACAAATGCTTATCAAAATAATGAGGGTTTCATTCTCACTTCACAGACAATTCATCAACTAGAGGGGAGAAATGAGTGTACTTTGTTATATAAATGTTACACTTCAAATCATTATTTACTCTTACCTGGAAGATACAAGCCTGACAGGGAGAAACAACAGGCAGATTTTGAAGAGCTTTACAAGGAATATCAGCTCCCTCTATGGAGCTTAGCAAATAATTCAGAGTAAATATTATAGATTATGAACTTTATTTTTTTTCTGTTTGCAAATTGCCTTGAACAGCTTACAGTTAATTACAGTTAAAGCCAGATTCTGCCCATCTAGCCCAGTATTGGAGAGGGCTTTTTAGACCTGGAATTTTTCTTCTTTTTCCTTTTCCACAAAAAACAGTAGTGGTATTATTTTTTTTTTTTCAAAAATACTTTTAATGATATGCTTTAGAAATATTTTAGGCTGCAAAACCATATTTTTGAGAAATATTTTAGTCTGCCAGGGTAACCTGAAGCACATCAAGAGTGACAGCAGACCTCTGGGGCAAGGGTGAAGGTGAAGAGGATTTGTGCCCAGGTGGTGTCTCCTCAACCCTACTGAGAGAAGGAGTGACAGGAATCTTAGCAGATAAGATGTTGTTTAATGATTATCTAACTTGTTGTTTGATCATCTAGATTGATGTATAGCTCAAGGAATTGAATTAGATGTTGTTAGTGATTTGTTAACTATTGTGTAAATTAACTGAAGCAAGAAGTCTTGAGGCCCCCTCACAAAGGACAGTTCCTGGTAAGAATACCCTGCAGTTTGAGCAGGTGCCAAGGAGCAACTGAGTCTATGCGAGAACAAGAGGTTACTAGCGGTGACGAAGAGGAGCCATCAGCCTTCATCTCCGCGACCCCCGACGATCACCATAAGGAGGCACTGTGCAAGCGCAGTCGGGAGGAGTCTATGGAAATGACATCTTGGAACTAATTTTCATACGAAGCGGGGACAGATCACCCATATGTATAGCCGTATTGGGAAATCTTGTGTATATGTAATACTTAACTGTCTAAGTTTGAAGCAGGTTGCCATGTTGGGGTGCGCATGGTTTTGGTGGGGTTACCCCCCATGCCGCCTGGCGCTGAATAAACATACCTACTTTACAATCTTATAGATTGTGGAGTCCGTTTTCCACACGTCACTACCAGTAAAGGGGAAAGGCTCAAGCAGAAGTGAACTCACTGAGTGGGCCAACACTTGGGCGCATAGCAAGCGTTAAAGGCTGGATTGTGGTTTCTATGATTGTTGACTTTCTGTAAGAAATGAGGAGTATTGAGCAGGGAATTGATACACCTGATGAAGTGGGTCAAGACTTGTCTTTGAAAGCAGACTTGCTAACCTAGTGAGGAGGGCTTTAAACCAGCTATGCCTGAGAGAGATACTGTAGCCTGAAGGGAATTGAGAGCACATGGGGCTGAGCAAATGTGGTGCATATCATGAGAGGGGAAGCTCTCACACTTCCACTGTAAAAGCAGCATGATTTGCAGCCTATCTCAAATGCTTGTATATCGATGCATGAAGCATGAGGAACAAGCAAGAAGAAATAGAAGTCCATGCACAGTTGCAGAGCTATGACCCCACCTGGATTACACAGACAAGGTGGGATAGGTGAGGTAAGCTACAATGGGGGGATGCTGTAATGGAGACATATGGGCTTTTCAAGAAAGATAGGGTGGGAAGGTGTGGGGAAGGGATTGCATTGGACATTAAGGAGCAGTTTGAATGCATATTAGTTTGCCTTTGCACAGGTGACAAAGCAGTATAGAGCTTGTGGGTAAGGATTAGAGGACAAACCAGCAAAGGTGATGTTGTAGCAGATGTCTGCTACACACCACTTTTTCAGGAAAAGGAGACAGATGAAACCATATTTAGGCAGCTGGAGAAAGCTTCACCATCACAGGCCTTGGTACTTATGGATAACTTTAAGCGCCTTGATATGTGCTGGAACAGCAATACAGCTGGTGGCAAGAAACCACAATATATCTGGAATGTGCTGAAGGCAATTTCTGATGCAGGTGACTGATGAACTGATTTGGAAAGATCTTCTGTTCAACATGTGACTTCCAAAAAAGGATGAACCAGTTACACGTGAGAAGTTTGAGGGCATTCTTGTCTGCAGCAAACATAGGCTTGCAAAGACCAAGATCTTGAGAGAATGAACAAGACAAAGAGCAGAACTGCAACCCTGGACATCCAAAGAACAGAATTTGAACTGTTCAGGGACCTGCTTGGAAGAATCCCAATGAAAATTGCCCTGGAGGTTAAAGAGGACTGGGAGAACTGTTTGATCTTCACAGCCAGCCTCCTCAGAGCACAAGAACGCTCCATCCCAATATATAGAAAGTCAAGCAAGCATGGCAGAGTGCTACCATGGATATTCATAGACATCCTGACTGAGCTCAAACACAGAAAGGAAGTACACAACAGGTAGAACCAAGGACAGGCTACCTGGGAGGACTAGAGAGATGTTGCCCCCTAACAGGTATGGGATCAGGAAAGTCAAAACTCATCTGGAGTTTGAAGTCCAACAAGAAAGGTTTGTATAAGAAAATGGGCAGCAAAAGAAAGGCTGAGGAGAGTGTGGTCCCATTGCTTAGGGCAGGAGATCTAACAAAAAGGGACATAGGAAGTGCTGAGGTATTAATTGACATTTTGCCTCAGTTTTGCCTGGTAAGGCTTGTCCTCAGGCCTCTCTGGTCCCTATGCTTCCCAGCAGAGTCTGTGGGAGTGAAACAGCATTCACAGGAAAGGAAAATAGGGCTAGGTATCACCTAGGTATACACAAGTCCAAGGGTCTATATGGAATGCATCCAGCAGGATGCAGATGTCATTGTAAGGCAGCTCTCCATTACATTCATTCCCCGTTACAAGAAAGATTTTCATTCTAGAGCCAGTCCAGTATAGACCATTAAGATGATCAGGGAGCTGAATGGCATAGTGTATCAGGAGAGGCTAAAAGAACTGAGTCTGTTTAGCCTACAGAAGAGAAGGTGAAGGGAGGGCTTCATTGCTGTCTGCAACTACAAGGTCAGAGGGTACAGAGAAGACGGATCCAGACTCTTCTCAGAGGTGCATGGTGATAGGACAAACGATAATGAGCACAAGTTGGAACATGGAAAATTCTGATCAGATATTAGGAAAAAAAGATTTACCATAATGGTGGCCAAAAATTGGATGATGTTGCCCACAGAATGTGGGGGATCTCTGTCCTTGAAGGTAGTCACAACTCAGCTGGACTCAGCCCTAAACATCCTGATCTGTTCAGAGTTGCTTTGAATAGGCAGCTGCACTGCATGACCTCTCCTCTGGAGGTCCCTTCCAACCTAAGTTACTGTATGACTCTGTGACCCAATTGGCCATTAGAACCAATGCAGACAAGTCTTGCAGATAAGGTATGAGCTCAGTTCCCCTTACTGAAAAAAAAAGAAAAAAAAAAAAAAGAAAAGAAAAAAAAAGAAAAAAAAAATGTTTTGGCTAGACCCACACTGGTATTTAGGATGAGTCCTGATTAGTCCAGCCCTCAGGAAATACCCTTAGCTTCAGCATCCTCACCAAAACTGAAGTAAGGCCTTGACATACCATGTTCATCCTTTGCACACCAGCATTACGTTGTAGCACAGAGAAGAGAAAGAAGCAGGGCTAAGAACTGAGTAAGGGCCAGGTCAACTAAGTCTAAGGTAGTCAAACTGCTGGAGCTGTTCAGAGTCAGCCATAGGGTTGCCAAGTCTTTGAGAGTATCTGTTTAAAAAAGCAACTTTTTTCTTCACATGCCTGCTTCAGAAATACACATCCTTTCAGCCTAACTTTGGCTATAAAGAAAGGCTACAAGTCATGCTATTCACAGTATCATGATCAGCCAACAGCATCACCATACCACTGATGTGTGTTCACAACTCAGCAGAGGTGAATTTTACATATATCATAAAGATGCATTTCAGTACCAAGTGATGAACTTGAAACTCGAGTTTCAGCAGCAGCTTAGTGAGCACCAAATCTAATAAAAAAAAGCCTGAGAAGACCATGGTTCATAAAAAATACTAATACAAATCTGATCTAAGCAGTTAGAGTTGGTCTAAATAAAATTATTTGCTAAAATTGAGTTCACATAAGCAATGACCTTTCTCAGCAGCATTCATTAGCTGGATTCTGAATTGATCCCTCTATCTTTGCTTGATATAATTCTGCTGGAGTTGAGTAAGGTGAATTGGGTTTTGAGCTACAGAGTATTTCATAAAATCACTGGATGAGAGCATATGTCACTCAGAGTAGCAATGATCCCATTGGCTTTTTTTTAATGGGGTAGCGATGCACTCACAGCAGAGGAGAAGTATCCAGCTATTACTGTGAAAGAAAAAAATCTGGCTATCTTGAGTACACCACAACTAGTGCAATCATAGGTAAGACAGGTCTCCTAACTTTTCCAGTAAATATTATAAACAGTTTCTTTTTCCATTTGGAAAACTGTCTCCAAGAGGTACCTTTGGGTCATTTAAGATCAAAGTCCTTGAGATACTCTTAAGTGGTTACAGGGTGTATTTTCTGGCAGAAGTTTTGGGAATATTTGCCATCTGTTTTCTTTTTAAAGCCTGCGATTTCCTTTACCTCTCTGACGGGGATGTATTTGACTTGCAGCACAGCAGGGAACCATCTGGAATCCCAATAGATCATGCCTACCCGGAGGACAGGAGAGAATTGCTCCCAGGGAGGCCTTTTGCCAAAAGCCCACCTCAGCATCTCAGCCCTCTGTGCGTATCTGCTTGCTATTTATTGCACTTAAGACCTGGCTGATGACTCTGTGGCTCTATAGAGGAAACATGGATGAATAGTGCTTTCCATACTAACTCAAGTGAAAACATGAAAAAAGGAGCAAGTTCACATGTTGTCTCTCTATACCAGTAAGTGGAAAACTATTCAGTGTTCCCAGTACAGCTCATGCTACCTGTTTTAGTATTATATTCTCATGGCTGTTCCTCCTTGAACTCTATGTTATCTGTCACACAAAACCAGAAAAAAAGTCATCCCAGCCCTAAAGATCTTAATGTTTTAGCATGAGGCAGGAAACAGTCCGGGGGAAGCAACAAAACATTTTTAGGTAAGTAATGTCAACAGCTGTGGTCTCGGTACACCACCAGCTTGAACAGTGTCAAATGTATTAGTTTCAGCTTCCTCCTAAGCATGGAGAAATCTCCTCTGTGAGAATAACTAGGAACAGGAGGAATTGTGACTGTGGAAGAAGATACAGATGCTGTATGATCATACAGGGATGGGATTCGAAAAGCCAAAGACTATCTGGAGTTGAATCTGGTGAGGGATGTAAAGTGCAACAAGAAGGGATTCTACAAATATATAAATGAAAGAAATGCTAGGAAAATGTGGGCTTGCCACTAAACAGAGCAGGGAACATGTCACCAAGGGAAAAGGCCAAGGTACTCAATGCATTCCTTGACTCATTGTTTACTGGTAAGACTAACATTCAGGAATCCTAGTCTCCTGAGACCAGGAAGAAAATTTGGAGGAGGAAAGAGTTACTAGTGGTGGAGGAGAGTCAGGTCAAGAAACACTTAGACACATTGGACATACAAAAGTCCATGGGACCTGACAGCTTGCACTCACAAGTGCTGAAGGAAGCTAGCAGATATCATTGTAAGGCCACTTGATTATCTTTACAAGGCGACTGGGAGAGGTTCTGAATCTCATGAAGAATCTCATGAAGTTCAGTAGAGGGAAATTTGAAGTTCTGCATCTGAGGAAGGGTAACCCCAGGCACCTGAGCAGGTCAAGGGAGACAATTCTTCCCCTCTACTCAGCACTGATGAGGCCACACCTGGAGTACTGTGTCCTGCTCTGGGCTCTTCAGTACAAGAGAGACATGGACATACTGGAAAGAGTCCAATAAATGGCCACTAACAGTATTAAGAGACTGGGGCATCTGTCACATAAGGACAGGCTGAGTGAGCTGGGACTGTTCAGCCTGGAGAAGTGAAGGTTTGGGGACCTTATAAATGTGTACAAATTTCTCACGAGGGGAGTACAGAAGACAGAGCCAGGCTCTTTTCAGAGGTGCCAAGTGACAGGACAGGAGGCAATAGACACAAATTAAAATACATGACATTCCATCTGCACACAAGAACATATTTTTTCACTGTGAGGGTGGCCAAACACTGGGACAGGTTGCCCAGAGAGGTTGTGGAGTCTCAACCCCTGGAGCTTTTCAAAATCTGACTGGAGATAGTCCTGGGCAACCTGCTTAAGTTGATCCTGCTTGAGCAGAGGGGTTGGACTGGATGATCTCAAGTGGTGTCTGCTAGCCTCAACGATTCTGTGAACAGCTGTAGGCTAGGGAGACTGCACAGAATCTGCCAGCTTTGACTCTAATTTTGTAGAAAGGTGTTCTGCTTGCACATAACTCACAATTTTCTCAAAACAAAAAAGAAAGGGGATAAAATCTACTGATGATTAGACTAACTGTGGTCAAGTACTTTCTTGCTACTGCAAGGATAAACTGGCCTATGTATGGCACAGTCTAACTCCTGTCTTCCTCAAGATTTGCAATGATGTTTGGGGCAGCTCTGGGGTATATTGTTACAAATCCCATCATTTCAATCTTCTGCTACTTGATAGGGATTATACTCTGGGTACAGCTAAGTTAGGGGAGCTATCGCTTTGCACACACCCTGTTCCTAAGATGTGATCTTTCAGCTCCCAGAGACACTTTATTCTTGTGTAGTTCAACAAACACAGCTGGCATTGGATTTCAGAGTTTTCAGGAGACCAAAGAAATCTGTTGCTCACAGTTTGTCTTGGATGGCTGAGAGAGTAGTGAAGGACCTGAATGAGCTTGTCTGCGGAGCTTGTGAGTTACTGTATCCTGTATTTAATGTCCCTGCGAACGCACCGAGGACGGGCAGGGAGGGGAGGACGGTGGAATTCAGGTGAATGCGTGTCATGGCCACCGGGTGTCACTGCTGCTCCGCAAGAGGTGACCCCCCGCGTGGTAACCAGGGCCGGTAATTTCAGACTGGAAATTCAGCGGCGCTCCATGCAAAACATCCTCTCTTTATGTCAAGCACGATACCAGGGGTGCCCAGGACCCTGCTACGCATTTGACAGCCAAGGGGTTGCAACAGTCTAAAGATGCCCATCACCCGGATGAGAGAGTGACACTCTGACAAATTAAGTGTAATGGGCTGCAGGACTGCATTCCTGTAATTAAATTTTTTAGCTGCACCAAAGCAAATCGCAAAATGGCATTCAGTTAGAGTGAGAGGGTGCAATTTGTCTAGGTGATGAACGAACCCAAGCCTGAGTGCTATTTCTGGACTCTGTGATGTGAGAAGCCCAAGGTGGCTGACACTGGCATGTACAGTGGAAGCTCTTTTCCTGAAAACAGTTTAGCTCCACAGCTGTAAAACATTTTTTGGAGGACAAAGGCTATGGGAGATCTCAGCACCAGGGGTCACTGCTATACTAAATAACACAGGGCAGAAGAACCTAAAATGTAAGACTAAAAATCTTGATGGAACACTTAGAACCCAATTGTCATTCAGAAAAAAAGTTTCATTAGTTTGGGTCAGCTCAGCCTTTTACTCCAGCACCTCTTGAGTTTTATTTCTGTACAGTCTCTGTCAAGTATCTGTATGTCTTCTCTGACCAGAGTGACTAGCTAAAACCTAAGGCCTTGCCAAGTATTTCCATTAGGAAAAGAAAGGACATGGGAAGGAATGCAATTCTGTGACTCCATTTCCAAGGGAGGCACAAAGTATACCTATCCTAGACCACAAGAGGATGTAGGAAATGGGACTGTTAACCTAAATCCCTCACCTCAGCAAGCACTTAAACGATAATCTCTCAGCTGCTTCTTGCTTCCCCTCCCCAAGCCACGACTCTGTGCACAGCTCTGCCTTTCCCAGAAATTGCTGCCTGGGCTACGGGTGGGAATGTGTCCCTGTCTGGGGTGGATGCCCCTTTTGTTCCAATTTTCTGACTGCATCAGGGAGTGTGAGGCTGTCAGACAAGGGTGGTGACCAGAACTGTCCTGAGGCCCAGCCTAGCCATTACATGGTTTGCTAAGAGCCGTGTTCCAACTAACATCCAGGTCAAAGGGCCTCCAGGAAGACTAGTGGATGAAGGTCTACTGTCCAGACTTTTTCTTCTACCTCTTCCACTACAGCAGGCAGCCCCAAGAAGAAAGAGGCTGAGCTATCCGGTTTCTGCACCCACTTTGGCTTGGTACATTGCCTCATTGCGCTTTGCCAGACTCTGTGTAAGCTGAACCTTCCTGCTCATCTTGGCTGCAGAAATGAGGATTTCTTCCTTGCTGCTTCTTGCTGTAAGCCAAATGAGCCATCCCCAGGCTCAGTGTGCCAGGGGAGGCTTACAGCTTGCAGGAACACAGTGACTCTTATTTTAACTTGGCTGTCAAATGCACACAACCTCTCCCAGTGTCCCATTTGCTGCTCTGTCCCATCCAGGAGTCTCTTCTCTATGATTTACGAGCTCATCTCCAGACATTTCCGCTGGTTCCCCACCCTGGCTCTGTAATCCTCGTGTTGTTCAATGTACCCACAGACAGCTAACACTTGGAGGGAACAGAAACACCTTTCCCAAGCACAGAACTAAGACGGACAGCACCGCTTGGGCTTAGCTGTGCTTTCTCTTCTCTCTTAACAGGTCATAGCTGTGATGGGAAGTTCTGAGCATACGTGGCTGTTCTTGTTTTTCTACTAAGGGAGGACTTCTCTATGCTGCAAAAAGAACTGATGCTTTACCTCCAATGGGAGCCCTCCTTCCCAAAATAGGACATAAGACTTTTCCTTTCCATTTTCCCTCCTTTTTGAACTCTGGCAGGATTCTCCTGGAGGCACACAGAGTAGGCAAGACCCTGTTCTAGGCAGTGCTGAGACATGGAACTCGGTAAGGGCTACAGGGAATGCTTAGTTCCTGCAAGGCAAATGCCGACCTACTGCATGTGCTCCATCCTCCCCTTGGCTCTGTGGCAGCAGGAGCCGTATGCATCAGCTTGACTGCACACAGACCAGAGCAGCCACCTGCCCCTGGTGCACAGGGTCCAGAAGCGGAAAAGGCTGCTCTACTGTGGAGCTGCAGAAATAAGAGGAGGTGGGTTGTTATTCTTACATTTGCCAGACATGGTAGTTTCTAAGCAGAAATCTGGTCCCATGGGGCTGGCAGCAAGAAAATCAACCAGAAAAGCAAAGATAAATCCTGAACACAGACTCTGCACAAGTGGCTAAGTTCCCTCCTCTTCCTGGTAAGGAAAATGTTCCAGAAAGGCCTTTCAGTGCGAGCAGCAAGACTAGTCTGAGGGACTGTGGGACACATACTCATATCCTGCCTGGTCCCCTAACACAGCAACCTTCAGCTATCTGCAACTGGTATCAAATACTGTGAATTTTTAAGAAAATCCCAGGTCCAGTTTGGAGAACAACTCTGCTTTCTTAAAAAAATTTAAAAGAAAGACAAAATTTCTCACAGCTGGCAATGGAGAATAAGTTTCTGAGGGATCAGAATGAGGTGGTTTGTATGCCTTTTTTGAGTACTCTTTGTGGTTTTCTGAAAGCTTGAGGTAGGAGGAACTACGTGTTTGCCAGCTAGGCAGGAAGTCAGCTTTCCCAAAGCAAATAAAAAGTTTCAGCTTTGTGGAAAACAAAAACTGTCTTGACTCCTAGCAACAAACTGAAAAGGCCAAAAGCAGATTTGCAGTCAAACTGTCTCATTTTGCTAGAATTACCCTTTAAAATTATTTTAAATTCAATTCCTGCACATTTAAACAATCTTCTTACAGGAGGGAGCTGAGAAATCTCTGCAAATGCTCTCTCTTCCTCTAGTTTACAGTACAGAGGTTTGCTGATTGTATCTCCCCATAGATCTAGCATTTCTCAGGTCAAAACCACAGTGAACTGGTGACTCCTCACAACTTTTGGGGTCTTTTGCACTGAACACAGCTGGTTTCTATCACTCACCTGCCCCCATGTAGGGATTTGTTCATGACCCCATGATGGCAAAGTGGCCCAAATGAGCTCCACTCCCTCTAAACCACACCCCAGCATCAGAAAACCAGAGCAGCATTCAGGAGCTTGTGCAGCTTCCCCACGCTTGCCAAACTGAAGTCTGTTAGATCCCCTCTTGCCACCATACCCCCATTGCTCTCTGTGCGTAGAGAAACATTTGTGCTGCCATGTGGGCAGTAGTGGCCGTTCCTAGTGGTACGCGCAAGGTTAAAAAAGACTGACACTGGATTCATAGATTCACACAGTAACAAACTGTTTTGTGGGAAACATCATTGTTGTTTCCTCTCTTCTTTTGTTGGGACATTCAGATGGGATGTAGGCTTCCCTAGGTCTGCTTCCTTATTTTCATTAGATTAGGAGAGGGTTTATGGTATCAATAACATCTAAAACTTACAACAGGCTATCATAGGCCAGTTAAGGCAGTTTAATTACAACGACAGCACAGTGCATCTGATACTGCCGTATGCTCTGCACACACCTCATTCTTTTGCCTCTGCTAAGGCATGCATTAATTATGTGAGGCATTTTCTGCAATATTAAACATAATTGCATGCCATCTCTGGCCTAAAAACACCCCAAGTTTCAGTCACATTTATCATGCAAACCTATCATAGCAAACACAGTTGTCTGCTGACTTAGAGAAATAAACTGCAGGAAGAGATGAGGAAGGAAGAAAGTATCACTGAAAACAAGACAAAGAAAGGCAAAATCATTACCTAACTTTGACAATATTTTTCTTTTTAAAATGTGAATTATTCCATTGGAGAATCCAGTTTACAACAAAAAGGTTTAGCATGCCAAGGAAATCAGATGTTTAGAAAGAATCCCACTACTCCACTTAAAAAGAGGAATGGGAGAAAATCCAATGAAAATGTAAATACCTAGCTTCCTCAGGATGCTTTGAAAGACTAAAGGTGGAGTCCACTGCATAGGCTTAAACCGTCAAGTGACCAGATCAAAAGGTCCATCAAAAGGTGAAACCAGCCTTGCCCATTTTTCTTACAGGTCCATCTGGCAGGTCCACTGGCATCCTGCCTACAAAGGTTAGCTTTTCTCTGACCCTGTTCCAGATAACCACACAGTTCCCCTTGCAACTTCTGGTTTGATTAGACATATGAGAAATATGGTGCTTTCCTTGGAAAAAGAGGAAGATATACACTTTTTGGCCCGTGGAGGACCCATTCAGTTTGTGTGTCTCAGAAAACTATTTCCGCATAAGTACTTGTGGGTTATCTGTGGCAATTCACTGCCATTCACCAAAGAACACCAACTACAGGATACTAATCATTCCCCTTGCACAGCAGGAGGTCTCCTCCCCATGCTGTGATGTTATCTCTGCTGGATTTTATTTAATCTTCCACCTTTGGACTTGTGTAATCACTTGAAGAAAACTGCAAGCTCTAGCTTCAAAGTACAGTTGCCAAACCCCAAAAATGGCTCTGCTAGGGTCAAGTGTGAAACCAGCACTCCAGGACTCACGGTTGTCAGGACCACCCTGGAGAGATGACTTCAGCGTCACTTGAGAAATATTACCCAGGCTCTACCAACATGACAGACCCAACATGTTTGCACCATTGCCATCACTGTCTAGTCTGTCTGCTTTAAGCAGATCAAGGTAACCAATGATAGCCTCATTTTCTACCTAAATACTTAGTTGGCTATTTCATGCTGCATGCTATTGCATGATACTGTGAATGGATTTTGACAAGGAAGGAAATATTCAATGCTGCAGACACAACCTAGAAGGTTGGGAAGAAAGGAGCAGGAAGCCTTGCTTGAGTGTTTCTTTCCTTACTCAATGGACTTCAGCCTTTCAGGGCTTAAAATTGAAATCTGCTTTAGGTATTTCTTGCAATATGCAACATTTGTTGCAAACACGCTGTTGCTCTAAGTGCTGTGTGATGCAGTGTTTCAGTGGACCTTCATTCCTTAAAAGGCAGGTGGATTTTCAGGGTGCACTGTTATACTAGTTCAAATCTACAGAGTGAAGAAAATCTATAGGAAACACTTGACATTTTGTATTTCATATTCATACATTCATCCCAACTTGAGATGAAAAACATCATTTTGGAACACAATTTTTTTTTCATTTCTATGGATTCTAAGCACTTTCCTACAACACTGATCTGCTCAGTCTCCTTTCTTCACATGGACCTAGTCAAATATAACTGATTCACATGGAAGGTCACAGCTTTCAGGGTCAATTTTTATTTAGATTTGGTTTTCTTAAACTAAATGTTGTTGAAACTATAGCAATTCAGTGGATCGCTTTGATTCCTTCAAAATTTTGTTTCCCAGAGAGTATTACTCTGATGGAAATGTTCTATGCAGCTCTGTTCAGTGGCCTATCAGTAGAAAATAAGCCACAAGCAAAGGTATCTTTTTTCCCACTTGGTCAATACACAGTGACATTCAGCTGGAAACCTAAGCCACTAAACATACTGATTTGATTCAGCAACATAAGGGATTTCTTAAGGTGAATGTGATTATAGTGGCTTTGGATACAACCTTAACACAAAACTATGGGGAAACATAGTTCAACAGAGAGGGTGATAACTGAGGTCTAGAAATGCAGGACATGCTCCTGGTGCAACCTCTAACTTTTTGGGCAAACAGTTTAATCTCTCTGTGGCTTTATGCCCCTCCTGCTATTCTTCTTCCTTTTTTTTCCCCTCTTTTGAAGTGAAGAATTTTATGAAAAGTCTGGTTATGCATATTTATAGCATCTAGTACAACAATGACAGACTTCTATTGCATGCTTTCAGAAAAATATACTGCAGCACTGGAGATGTTCATAGGATCTCATAAACGATTTGCCGGACT
Organism: Cariama cristata; assembly: GCF_000690535.1. Classification (NCBI taxonomy): domain Eukaryota; kingdom Metazoa; phylum Chordata; class Aves; order Cariamiformes; family Cariamidae; genus Cariama; species Cariama cristata. The sequence continues at coordinate 14,473 of NW_009632573.1, forward strand.
CGGCTGGACAGGTGCACTCCTGGAGAATTCCCAATTTAATTGCTAATTTTGGTGAAACCATACAAAATGCACAATTTATTTTGGTGACAGATTTCTTGGACCACTGTTTATTCCTCTGCAAATCCAAAGACTTTACTGTTTTTCTTACTGCAGTACCCAATCCCAACATGTTCTGGTAGACTGGATGCAATTACAACCTGCTGTGACACAAAAGTTGCTTTGTCCCCTGTTACAACACCTGGCTTGCTTGTGCAGCACAGCTTTGCCATTCCAGGAGGGATAACTATTTCCAGACATCTCCCATTGCCTGTTGTCTGACTGCAGAAACACAGGGAGACAGGCAGTCTTTCAGCTGGAGCCTGCTACCTTCAGGGAGGCCTTTGCTACACTGTTCCCTTCCCAAAAACAGCTGTCCAAAACAAGGGTCACCAAGAGAGGTTCAACTCTGACGGTAAAGATTCTTCCGTCCACATTCCAAGTTCTGTGATAACAGGAGTCTTTGTCTTAACCTACAACAGAGAGACCTAAAATTTCAAACATACACACTGGGGAACATTCCGGATGGAATTCCACTTATCTTCCTGGGAAGAGTCCTTTCCCAGTCCTTCGAGACTGAAACATGAATGGGGTTGTCAGTGAAGGATGTAGGAGGAACGGAGAACAGGAGCAAATGGTCTAGTCCTTCTTCGACACCCCTGCTAGTCTCTGCCCACCATCCCTAGGCTACGTCTGCAGCAATGTAGTACCCAGGAGTTGATAACAGTGCAATTACAGGAATAAGGCTCAGCTTAGAGGAGTGGATTCCTGTGTCAGCTGAAGTGAAAATGCACAAGGGAAAGCTTGCATTATTCTCCAGTTCCCCTACAGCTAACAGCAGGGTCACCTCAGCTTTCTGTTCAGTGGATGCTGGGAATACGGCAGGGTTTGGGTTTTTTTTACCACAGTCAAACAGGAATTTCTGCCCTATATATAAAAAGGAATGCTTTGTGTAGAGTCACTTGATTTGTGGTTTACCCAACCAACCTCTCAGGCTCATTGCCCACATTCCAGGAGCCTGATGTGGAGCCTCAAACTCTTAGTTGGTATTGTTTGAGGACAGAAGATTCAACTAATTACTGGCAAGGACTATGTTTTTGCCTAAAGTCCCAGCTCCTGAAGTCACATCATCTGACTTGCTCCTTATTAACCAAAAATTAAGGTTCTGACCTTCACAGCTGCAGAGAAAACTTTGGAAAAAGGGCACCTGAAAGACTGAGAGACTCAAAGAAGACAGTAAGAAGGCAAAATACATTGCTTTATGACTTTAAGTAAATATCAGTATTTTTTTGAATGCAGAGGACTGACAATACTTTTCAACAAAATTACTTTGCAAAATAACTGAAGTTTTCTGAACTCTTGGGGATTAGAGGTGCCCAGTTTTGCCCAGTTTCTTCTTAGTAGGAACTGAATGTTAAGTTCCACCAGAAAACTTTGTAAACTTACTGTCAGTTTATAGATAATGGTTTCTAAGCTGAATTTGGTGACACCCTTTGAACAGAACATGAGAATGAAGCACAGTTTAGATGCCCTTTTCAGAGTGCTTGAAAAGTCTTTCCTCTCCTGAATGACAGGCTACAATCCATTCACAAGCTTTAAGGAATACAGTATTCTGTGGTGCGTGCTCGCTGGATTAACTATCAGTAGTGAATGTTCTTGGAGCATCTGACATGCAAACCAATGCTAACACTAAAGAAGCATAAACTACACTGAAACTCCTGAGTGAAATAATTCCCTGTCCTGTCAAAAGGTAAAAAACTCTAAGACAGGCTTCCTACTGGACCTGAAAAACAAGAACTTGGAGAATGATGTTAATGACATAGTGCTTGAGATTTGCCAGCACTTGCAGGACAGCAGTTGGCTTCTGAGATCATAGCAAGGCTGCAAACCTTCTGCAGCATTTCAACTGTGGGAGTATGGAATACTTCTTGAAGGAATACCAGAGTGCTTGCTGAACCTTTTCCTAGATCCCACAATGACAGTGGAGCTCGTAACAGTTCCTACGTGACCTTTGGCACTATTGCCCTTACCATGTCACCTGCTCCTTTGAGCCATCAGCAGAGCTTCTACCCCAGGACCACTCACTCACTGGAGCAATCACAAAAAGCCGAGTTAACTCGTTTCACCGGTAAAACTTTCTAGCACTTGGTGCAAAAAAGCACGATGTTTCACACATCTGTTTTCCCTCAACAATTCCTGGTTGCTAGATGTGAAAGTGTGACCAGTGTTTAGCCAGGATTTGACTACAGAAGGAGGAAGGGAAGACCCACGGGGGTATCCTGGCCGTGTATTACCAAGCATCTATCATTTTTCCAAACAGTCTCAGCCACTGCAATTTTCTCTGACCTCCCACTGTCTTACTTTGAAGCTTTGTCTCGTGGGTTGCAAATCCTGTGAGATAACTCCACAGGTTCGGTTTGGTTAATTACACATGGTTCTTTTCATTGTTGAGAGGGAGCTTTTTTAAATGCCAAATTGGCCATGCCAGGCAGTATTTTAGTAGCTGTTCCCAGAAGGAGCTCATGAATGTTTTCTTAAAACCCAACTAAGAAGTGGAGTAGAATAAAAATTCAACTGACATTTTAGTGCTGAGAAAGGAAAATATTTCAGTGAAACAATTCATTTACTCAAATGCAAATCTATCTGGTCAGCAAAAAAAGAAATGTTTTATTTTTCTCTCAAAATGTCAGATATTCATGGTTCAAAATATTTTCCATTTTCAATCTGTAACAAGAATTCATTACTCTCAGTTGAATCTTAAACAAAAAAAAAAAAATGAGACATGTTTTGCTTTTGACTGAAAATTTTTGTCCCTGAACAAAACCTTTAAGGCCTTTGGGTGGTCGCAATACAGAAATTTTTATTTGGTTTGTGAGCTTTCAGTCAACCTAAAATGAAAAAGGTTTTCAGTTTGGTTGGCATATTAAAATACAAAAATATCTGCTGATTTGCAAGGATGAGTAGTCATTCTGCTACGAAATACTCAGTTTCTTGTAATGTTCAACAATCCCAGGTCCACTATGGTTGGTTGTATACAAGTCTGCAAGCTAAAAATAAATTATTTGCTCAGGAATTAGGACTCCATTCTCCTAACTCTCAGAAATATTATGGGGACCTCAAAGGAGCTGGAATGAATACAGTGAGAGTCCAAGTGTGAATTGAAGACAGTCCAAATAAAAAGTCTCATCAAATGGCAAACCAGACATATAGGAATAGATTAAATAGATGAAAAAGGGAAAATAATGCCCTGGACCTTTAATGATGTGGCCTCATCTGGCTCTGAACACCCCACCAAGGTGTGATCCAGCCAACACAGGAAACAAACAAGCAACGTGCAACATTTCTGCCTTTAGTCGGGACTCGCAGACGCGGGTGTTTCCCCGTCACCGCCATCCCGCTGCTGTGCACGGCCCTTCTCTCCTGCTGCTGCCGGGCTCCGGGCCTCCCACGCTCCGCACAGCCACAGGGCCTGAGAGGGGACAGCTGCTCGTGGGCCGGCACCGGCAGGGCGACAGCTGAGGTTCTGCCGCCTGTCTAACAGAGGCCGAAACGCCACCTCACCTCTCTGTGCGGCCAGGGAAAGGCTGACAAAGAGCCAGGTTCAGAACCGGAAATTACACATAAACTTTTAAACAAACATTTGTCCAGAAATAATGACCTTTAAAGACTGGTTAAGTCTGGTTGCACAGAAAATTTGCATGCATGACTGCCATCGGTTTGAGAAACACCTTGTGTAATACAGATGGTGTTCTCAGAACTACTGCACTGTGTTTATTTTTAACACACAGAATTCAATCATTGACTGCTCTGAGCTGGTGGTTAGAGTGGAAAGATTCCCTTCACTAACAGTAGCAACCAGGACTGTTTGTTAAAGACTCCAGAGCCTGGGCAGCACGGCCGGGTGCGTACAGCAAGTCCTGGGGCACTTGCTCTTCAGACAGCTGTGACCGTGACCGTGACCTAGGCCATCTTTGTAACAGTTGAACACTGCTCAGAGGCAGAAGTGAACAGCACAAAATGTTGTGTTTTGGCACTCTTTCACACTATTTCTAGACAACTAGTCATTGCCTCCCGCAGAAGAGCTAAGACTTTTCCTGCCAAGGTCCATGCATTATTTCATTCTCCTGTCCTCACTATCTGGTCTATCCACATGGCGGTAGCTCTGATGTTCAGTCTGTTTGCTGTCTGAGGTAGAGCTGTGCCCTGAATTTCCTATCTGTACCTTGCACCACAGGATGCCATCATCACCTTCAGAATTATGAGACCGGTAAAACTCAGAATGGAGAACAAATGTAGCTCTACATTTACAAGTGGGACTGAGTAATCAATGCAAAAAGGATAGATGTAAGTAAACATCTGAAAAACATCAAGGAATACAAATTTTATGGAGGAGGAAACCATTTATTGCCTGGTGTATTACAGTTTTTAGCACATGCTAAGCAAGCAAATGCCTCCACAGGCTCAGGTGCAGTTTTTTGCATGAAGCACTCTGCTTTGCTGGAATATAAAGTGACAGTTCCTGTTTGCCAGTCCAGGTTACTCAGGAGAGCTGAATTTATCACGTATCTCCACAGTTCCATCGTTGCTTTGCTCATTAACTGTCCTGGAAAGAGTAGGAAGGTGCTGAGGAAAAAAACCTAGGCCTTACAGCCCACCAGCTCCAAGCACATACTGTTCCACAGAGAAGTGCTCTCCAAGCCCTGAACCAGTATCACTGCAGCTTTCCTGTTGTGCAGTGCTTGCGGCTGGAGTTGGAACAAAACCTTGGACTGACAGATCAAAGAAGTAGTGTTAGAAAAATGCTTGAGTTAGCCCACTGTCAGTATGCAAGCCCCATAGCAAGCTGCACCTCTCAGCATACTAGGCTCTGCGCCTCACCGTTCTGTCAATGAACACAGCTGATGTCCACCTGGACTGCATGATGTTTCTTCTGTATGAGAGGTACATATGTTAGAAGTCCAAAGGTCCAGCATGTGGATTCTTATTTTACCTTGAAGGTTAACATTTGCTTCATTCAGGCCTGGAACATATGGGCAGGAAATGAGGATTATTCACCCTAGGACACAAACAGAATAGGATCACAGAAAAGCCAATCCCAGTGAGATTTTTTAAATTTATTATTATTATTATTATGTTGAGTCCTTTTATGTCTCACCTTTCCCCTTATCTTCAGAGAACATTTCTCATATCCTAATCCCAAGAGCTACAAATTCATTCTGCTGCTTCTTTAAAGTCCAAATTCAGACATCAAGTACCATGAGACTGGCATTTACACTGCTAACACTGACAACACTGTGCTTCTTGGTGACTACCCTTGTAAGCAGCCCCTCACTAACCCAACCCAAATTTCCCCAGTGTGAAAGACTCAGCTTGATTTAGGTGAACCTGCCTACAGTTTCCCTTGATACCTGGCCCTCCTATCCATAATCTGTCCTTTGATCTTCTGGCAAGGCCATGTTTACCTTGATGTGTCATGATACCCATGTTGGCTTCAAATGCTGTACCTATAGCAGTCACAGAAAGAGCTGTGGTGAACTCTCCCAGGAAGATCCCATCAGCCCATGCTGAGATGTGTTCAGCCATGTCAAGAAAGCAGTAACAGTACCAGAGCTAGCCAATTTAAAGGGGACTTGGCTTTCTCTATTTAAAATTACTTCTTCCTGGTCCCTTCATTGCTGCTACAGATGAATTCTGGACACTTGTCTACAGCTCTTCTTGGTCCTTCCACATCTCGGCTCCGCTTTGACTTCTTAGCACAGTCTATTTGGCAAGACCTGAACAAAGCACACCACGAAGCTTCAGAGAGTGAGACAACACAGCTGAACCATGTGAGTACCTCCCCTGCTGCTTTGCACCAGTTTCACTCCACTAAACTAGTTGTTGTGACTAGTTATAGAGCATTTGATACTGGCAGGGAAGTCCTCGCTTTATCCTATCACACAGCATTTCTCAGAGGCAATCTTTCTCTGCAAAATGCCATGGTAACCTGTTCACGGCCTGTCACTAAGCTTAGTCCATTGAGGAATCACTGAAGAACTCCCTTGTTCTTGCAACTGTAGGTATGCAGACTTTCAGGATACAGTACAGGTTTTCTCTGACAGTCTCCTTAGATCACAGGGTCCTTGCAGTCTCAGGAAATGTATATGTGTTTCTCCTCCCAAAAAGAAACTGGGCTCAAATAAACTGCAAGAGAGCAAGGGAAAGCAGAGAGAATCCCAGATACTTTATTTTTGTTCTCTTATTCCCCCAAAAGATAATGGAGAATTTTGATGCCATGTATTTTAGGTTTTCTTAATTTATAAAGGGAAAATCCCTCCTGATCTCTGTTAGAGGATGTAATACTCTCCTGACTCCTTCTGAAAGATGTACTGAAAGAGTCACAGGTTAAAGAACAAACACGACACACCTTGATTAAGGTACTGATTGACTAACAACAAATATTCAGGTACAGATCAGCTGGGTTTCTGCTGAAAAGGAAAAGTGACATCTTTGGAGCAAATAAAACTTAAGACCCTGGAGACTAGGTAAATAAAATATAAATAAAAGGAAGTTTCTAGTGTCAGTGGATCTCAGAGGTGGAAGGGAATGAAATCACTCCTTTTCACCTCTCTTGAAGAAGTAGCATTCATTTCTCTCTGACAAAAAGCCAGTATATCCTGCTTACGTGGTCACAATTACTTACTTAACCAAATTTGGGTTCAGGAGTGAATTATTTTTCTGTTTGAAATGGAAAGGGACTATCAGGACTTAAGTGGGGAGGAGAAGAGTACAGCAACTCCTGTAGAACTGTGGGGAACAGTTCCTTGTGTTGAGTCCTCTGGGAATTTTATTCAACAGATCTCCCATTGCCTTCAACAACTGAGAATCTTGGACTTAGGTATTAAATGTTCTATGTTTACAAAAGTGTCTATAGGTATAAAATACTGTATTAATTCTGACATGAATAATATCACCTACCAATACATTCTTCCCTGTGAACACACTGACAAAATTGCATGAATAAGGGAATGTAATGCACATACCTTCTTGTTTGTGGGTTTCAAAAGCCACATTGTACAGTCATCAAATGGCCTTAGGAGGAGAATCCCTAAGGACTGATGTGCAGAATTAAAGTTATAAGGTGTTTCCACACTGTAGCTTTTCAAAGCTCTCTCAAAGCAGAGAGGCCCAACAGTACAACTAGAATGAAGATGGGTGAGCAACAACAGTCAGCAAAACTCCACAATGATTTCAATAGGGAATAAGTATATGCTTAAATTCAAGTACTTAAATTCAAAAGGCTTCTACACATTCAGCCTGGCCAGCACAATTTGCTTGTGCAAATGCATACAGATGGGTGTCACAGTGGTCTAGGATTAGCTTAAATATGTGTCTAAACTGGGTCATATGGATTGACTATGCCAAACAGCAGCCACCTATATAGTGGTGGTGGACATCCCAAGTCTGATGAAGAGGTGGCTGGAAGTTACCTGATCACCAGCAGCCACAGCAGGACCTCTGACCACAGCCCTATCCTTTGACTGCTCACTCCTGAATGTTTGAGGAAGGTTCTGTGAGTTATTTTTGACTTGTTCTTATCTGCATTTTTCAAGTAGGGAAAAACGTCAGGTATTATACACTGCAGATTTTAGCCAAATACTGGCAATCTTGAATTGTTTGGGTGCTAGGCATGCCATTCTCACACAAGTTACTAAAGTTTTCTCTCCCTGACTGCAGATTTTTACCATACAGCAAAGCTGTGCTTATCCTTTGCTGCTCCTTCATTGATAGAACTATGTGCCCTTGAGTTTTGCAGCTTAAACAGAGCCCTAAGAAAAGCCAGTCATATGCAAGGAGTAAAAGCACTCCTCCCCCTGCCCCACCTTTTTTTCCTACGCCATTAGACTGGCTGCAGAACATATAGCAGCAGTTTGCTAAGTGCAGTGCTGCTGTGGGACTACACACCCAAGAGGGTGGAGTTGAGGTTTGGTGTGAGAACTGTATTTCTTTGTTAAAACAACTGTGTGACCTAAAGGGAAGAAGGAAGTGAAAGAAGTACTGCTCACCATACTCTGCCTCCTGCTATGCCATGACATGCCACCCCTGAAAGTCCTCTGACAGGGGAAGAGGCAACAGCCCACATAGGTGGTGCCAAGTCTCAAAGTCCTGCCAGCTGTCCTGCAGGTTCGTTAATACTTTCACCACCTTCAGCCATGGTTGAAGTCTAGAATGACTACACTCTCAGTTTCTTACACAGCCTCTGATCCCTCTTCTTCAGGACAAAGCAGGGCATCACACCATCATCTTCTCAAATACCTTGTGGTCCCCATGGATGGAGGAAGGTCTTGTTGAGTCAGATCCCAGTTGGCTAGGTTCTAGAGAGAAAGGGCATTCTGAATCTCAACACCTTCCAGTACATATTCAAAAATCGCAGTGGTGTCTTTCTACATTTTAAGTACCCAAGTTGCTTTAAAGAGTTGCCCTCCCTCAACTAAAATTCAGCAAGACCTTGCTGTTAAAAATGGCTTTTAAAACCAGGCAGAGAGGAATTCAGCTAGGCCTACTATGTGTTTCAGCACCTCTGCCTTTCTTCATTGTGCATAACTTGCTCAAACAAAATCTCTTTCAGTCTGAAATCTTCTAGTCTACTCTCTCAAAGGCAATTTATTTGCCTCCTTTATGAATTATTTCAGTTTGGTTATTTTGGGGTAATTGAAATACGAAGAAGAAAACATTTTCAAAAAATTTTCAGATACCAGAAAGCCTATACATGAGTAATTGTAAAACATATGAAACACTAAAACTTTTCAATAGGTTTAATGGTAGGAATGCTTGAAACTTGTGTACTCCACACATGCTTTCTTATCCTTTCTAGAAGTATGCATGACATTTATGAAGATGGACACCCTGGGGCACTGGGAAAAGAATCTCTTTTGAAGGCTTAGGGGGGAATTTAGAATCATAGAATCACAGAATCATT
>NW_009632574.1:0-31206 GCF_000690535.1 Cariama cristata
CTCTACTCCACTCTAGTGAGACACCTCCCCCCAGTACTGCCTTCAGCTCTGGAGACCCCAACACAAGAAGGACATGGACCTGTTGGAGTGAGTCCAGACGTGGCCACGAAGATGACCAGAGGGCTGGAGCACCTCTCCTATGAAGACAGGCTGAGAGAGTTGGGGTTGTTCAGCCTGGAGAAGAGAAGGCTGCGGGGAGACCTTAGAGCAGCCTTCCAGTACTTAAAGGGGCCTACAAGAAAGCTGGGGAGGGACTTTTAAAAAGGGCGTGTAGTGATAGGACAAGGGGCAATGGCTTTAAACTGGAAGAGGGAAGATTTAGGTTAGACAGAAGGAAGAAATTCTTCATCGTGAGGGTGGCGAGGCACTGAAACAGGTTTCCCAGAGAAGCTGTTGATGCCCAATCCTTGGAAGTGTTCAAGGCCAGGTTGGATGGGGCTTGGAGCAACCTTGTCTAGTGGAAGGGGTCCCTGCCCATGGCAGGGGGGGTGGGAACCGATGATCTTTAAGGTCCCTTCCAACTAAACTGTTTTATGATTCTGTGATACCAAAGCAGTATTGTGGCTTGGCTCTGGTAATTTTTGTTTGCCTAAATTGATGCTAGTGATGGAAAATTGTGCATTAGTCTTCTCATTCAGCTTTGTGGTTTGTCCCTAGCTGTCTAGCCTGTGGCCTCCTGCAGATATAGATGTTCTACAGTTTGAAGTATAGGAACTTAGAACACATTCTGGAGACTGCTTAGTGTTTTTGTGTGACTTACATGCACACTGAGAGTCTTGGCTTTTTTCAGTAGTTTGTAAGCAAAACACAGACCAGAGGGGTCAGAGTTGTAACATGAAGAGTGTGATGGCCTGATGTGAGTCCTTGCGCTGGGGGGGAAGCCGTTTAGGGAAGGCAAACTCAGTCCCTACCTCAGGCTGCACTGTAGTTGGGTTTAGACACCCATTATGGAGAGGATGTGGTATGTTACAGTGATAGGTTTCCTTTTTCTGGCTCCAGTGGGAGCAGGCTGAACTCTCTGATAAGGATGCCAAGCTGACTTCTAGCCGTCTCAGGCAATGGATTCTGACTCTCACCCTCATTCGGACCGTTTTGACAAGTTCAGCTTGTTAGAACAGGAGATTACATTTAAGCAGCTGGAAGTAAGGACTTTGCCTGCTGTCACTATGTTTTGCCTGAAATGAATAGCAGTCCTGCACAGAGCACAAATCCATTTTTGTCTTGCCTTCTCTGAAACAAAATTACCTTTGTTTCACCCTAGAGTGAAGAACCTGGCCCTTTTAAATACTTGATACACATTCTGTTTCCCTTACCAGTACTTTCAGCATCTTTAGCGCTGTGTGCCATTTTCCAAATGCTATGCATGTGGATTTATTAATGTAGCAAAGATGATAAATTTACTTGGGGAACTATTTTCAGGCCAGATCACAGTGCTGCTTTTATTTGCTGATTGTCCTCTGTATTTCTTTGCCAACATTCCTGCATGTTTCTGGCTCTTATTTATTTTTCTAATGCTAGTTTCCTCTCATTAATCACTCTAAACCTATACAAAAGTGATTTTTCTCATGTTACAAGAAATCTCTTACAGGGCATGGACCTTATGTTACTTCTTGAATCTAACTTCCTGAATATATTATAATATCTTAATTAGGCTACATATTAAATAGCAAAATGCTTGATTAGATCACTTACTATTTCTGTCTATGGCAAACTAGTATCTGCAAGCTTAACCCTAGAGGCTGATTCTGGCTAATCATATAGTGCATAAATCATGAGTGGCCTCAATGTAAGCAGCTTTGTAATACCTCAGTCTCTCAGTGCTGATAGGACTCTTCCCTAGAGGACAATTCAACACCTGGTTATTAAGTATGAAAAGACAGAAGTATATAAGATAGATACGTTTGTCTACGTCTTACCAAGCATAAAATGAGCTGGCTAGCTCTGAGGGAACCTGGTCCGGGACTAAAATAAGATTGGATGTTTTTAGCATTAGGTGACAAAAATACCTAAAGCAATCCCTGCAGCAGAAATACATGTCAGTTACAATTAAGTGTCATCTATACGTGTGTAGAGGAAGAGGACCGAAATGGGTGATTTGAGAGCAAGTTCCTCCTACACTGCATCACCTAGTGAGAACAGGGGTGACCCTTGCTGCACTGCAGTGGTTTTTACATCTCTTCTGTTTCTGAGGACCCAAAAAGTGGTCAGGAAGCAAGGGAGCGCCTAAAAGGAGGGGGATTATAGGGAAAGAATCTAAGGCGTACTTATCCCACTTGGTAAATCTGTGTCAGTCTGTAAGGCTTGGAACAACTATGTGTTGGGAGGATGGTCACTGGAATTTCAGAAACCAGCCCTTGTTGAAGAGGAAAATGATTTCTTATGTCAAATTGCATTTTCTGGCTATTACTCATTCATCCCTGTTTGAGGTTCATGCAAGCAATTTTGGGGAGTAAAACTACATTACTTTTAAAATGCATCTTCTTATAATGGAAAAGCAGGTATTTTGAAAGGGGGAAGAAGGAATATTGAGGGAAGTATCACTCTCATTCCCTGCACAAAGCCTTCAGCACTTCTTTGTGTTGTACCTGCTGAGGTCTGTGCACAGCTATTGAGTATGCTCAGTACAGCTTTCAGGAGCAGAGAATAAACTCTTCCAGCAAATTCACTCAGGAGGAGCCTGTCTGCCAAGTGGAGCCACCTCCCTCCTTGGTTGTGTTTATGAAAACATTGTTTAAATGGGCAAAACAAGAGAAGAGCAAACAGATTCCTCGACCCACCCAGCACCTCTCTCTGCAGCACAGCCACTCCTGCTGTGTGGGATCCATCCCATGACGGGGAGATGCTTCTGGGAGCTGTTATTTTAAAATATTGGCAGCACATCATCGGGTGGGACTGCTCTATTTTGTATCTTACATTGTCCTACTAGCTACTTTTCCTGTTTTATACATCTTCTTGCTCTGGCTGTATCAGCTATAACAACATAATTTTTGTTTGTCCTCCCTGTGACTTTTTCATATGCTTTGAATGAGGGCTGTTCAGTGGATGATATGCCAAAGACCAGTCACCAAATCTAACACTTGTGAGTCTCTGAAACCCAGTGAGGAAACAGTTAGTCCTATCCAAATGGCATGGATGGCTTTTGACACTGTATTAATGCACCTACGTGGGCCAGAGTCTGTCTGTGCCCAGAAGCATAGAGGCAGTGTTATTCCGAATGCAGCTCATCTGTGCAAGGCATGGTAAACGTCATTGTGTGTCCTTGCTCCCTGGTACAGTAGTGTAGCCAGAACTTCAGTCTGACTGCAGGTTCCTGCTGCGCATTTTACAGCAGCTTGCACTTAACTCTGAGCCTGGCTCCAGGAGGTCCTGCCTTACAATATCCTGTTCCATTCACTAGACAGCAACCTCCTGCCCTTTTATTGTTTGGGACAGTGGTTGCACGTAGGGAGAGGGAATGGCAGAGAAGTGATAAAGCATATGTAAGCTCTCGCATTGTGTTTTTTCACTGTCTTGCTGTTTTGAATAGTAGCTAATGATATTTGCAAAGCTTCTTGCTGTTACACAGGGTTGTTCCATTCCAGCGAGGGAGACCCTTTGCTTCGTGCTGGGTGTTCAGAAACAATGGACCAGTCACAAAAGGATTTTGCTTTAGCAGTTGTTTCTGTTGGCTGGCCTGCTCCCGATAACATCTCCTCCTGCTGCGTACAAAGAGTACTTGAGCTAAAGGCTTTAATATCTTGTATAGTCAAGGTTTTGTTTTAAAGGGTGTAGTAGTTTATTTTTGGAAGGAACTGAGGAGCGGCCACATAGCATTGAACTCTCCTATCCTGTTTATCACCTCCAAGCCCAGCCCTCTCTCAAAATGGATTTTCAAGATGCAGCACTGTGCTAAACTACAAGATAAGATTTGGCAGTCAGTTTTCTGCTTTTGTCAAAGTATTAGTTTGCACAGGAGTTTGAAAATGGAAATTGCTTTGGGATAAACTACTTAGGCTAATTCACACCTAGAATAATATCAGACACTAGTGGAGCTCCTTTACAAGTGAATTTGTTCTCTTTTTCCTATGGGTCATCTTAAGTCTGCTGGAGTGTGACTGCCATAGGCACCCTGGAAAGGCGGATTAAGTCAAAGAAGGGCTAATCCATACCTTAGCTGAAAACACTTTTAAAAAAGTCACGTTCTTTAATTTTCTTGTCTTATGTATCTTGTCCTGTCCCGTTTTGCTTGTCTCTTTGCAGAATCCTACACAGGGCTTTTTCTGCATTGCAGGCAATGTAAGAGAAGAAAGTAGAGGGAAAATTACTACTTAAGAGAGCTGTCTAAGCTAGGCAAATGGATACAAGCAACCCTAATTTGCAGAGTCTTGGAGTTCCAAATAATCTAATTTAGCTGTCTGAGAAGTATAATTTTTCTAGACTTCCAGTTGCATGCTCCAGGAACATGACTAGAATGCTGCACCAGGAACTCTGGTGTGCATGAATGCATGGCTTCTATAGTTTCTTGAATGAATGCTGATAAGCAAAGCTGTAACAGCCCAGGTGCTTAGATCTGTTGACTTTAATGAGACTTAAGCCCCTTCTTCTCAAGTGCCCTTCTTGAATTGGTGTCTGACTACTCCAGTACTTCCTAAGCAGTTGGATCCAAGTTCAGAGAACTAAGAAAATTCAAATTGAGCAAAGCCCCACAACCTGCTTCAGTTAAGGGCAGGTGTTGAATATTTATATTGGAGTGATGGGCAGGAGATAAAGAGTACAGAAGACTGTAGCATGTTTCCTTTTGCTCTTAATGCATCTTAAAAAACAGTACCAAAATCCCCTACCTATCACTTTGACTAATTAATAGAAATTGGGCAAGCCTTTTTGTTCTGAGTATCATCCAGCCTATGGCAACAGGGCTCCTCTTTGTACAGGCATATCTACAAATGCTTATGTATAGGGTTTGAAATGGGTCTTCCAATTTTAGAAAAAATTCATGAGAGTTTTAATCATGTTCTGCTTCCCTTCTGCAGAAGGTCTTGGCATATGCATTTGAAATGGTAGTTGAGCATAGAGCTCTATGCCAGCAACCGTAACAGTGAACAGATGTTATCTAGTGAGGTTCTGAATTAATTGGAAACACCAGCTCCCTGGAAGACTTGCATCCTACAAGACTGTTGTCTCAAATGTAATTAGGTGCTGAATGCAGATGGAAATAGGGTTGAGGACAAGGTTAGGGGTGCAGAGAACACAGTAGTTTTCAAGTTTGTGGCAAACTGTGCAAAACTTGTCCAAGCAAAATTTGTCAGTTTGTACCTTGCTATAAAAGTTACATGAATGGTTGCTGACTCGTTATTCCAGTAGCTGGGATCAAGGGAATTGTTGCTGTCCAGGCCTTGCGAACTTTCCTAGCTGCATTTCCTATAGCAGGAGCTGAGGAAGGAACAGCTGCAATTGTCTTATGCTACAAACGGATTCCCTCTCACAGGAAAAATCCCCAGCTGAGAGGATTCACCGGGTTTTAAGCCTGCTTAGTGCTCAGTGTCAGACATAGGGCAGCTGTAACAGCTACAGAATTGGGTCTTTCAAAGGTAACACTAGATATAGAACAGCTGATTTCTGAGAAGTGGTGTTAGGATACCTTTTTTTTTTCCCCCCTCTCATGGATTTCAGTGCATTGTTCTTGTGCGTGCTGTTAGACCTTATGTATGTGGCTTGCAGTTATCTCTAGTTAGCACAGTTAATCCATAACTGTGAGGTTTCTGGGCCTTGTAAGTAGTACCATCTCCAACAGTAATGCTTTACTGTTCCCCAGAAAGGATTTATCTTCCTGAGTACTGTATGAAACTATAACCTCTTCCTGAAACTGTTAATCTAACTGTAAACAGTCTCTTTCAATTACTTAATGCATTGCCTTTGCCTTCAGTAGATCCTGTGTGACCATCTTATTCCTAACAGTGGCATAAGTAGCTATCCACGTGCACTACATAGGTACCTTAGTTTCTCCTTCCATCAGTCCCAGTGATCTCCTCTTTATTAAAAATAAATAATATTGACTGGGTCTGTTTCACAAAGAATTAAAGAGATTAGTGACAGAAACTAAATGCAGAAGCAGTTGCTGTTTCTTCAAGAGGTCAATTTGTCTTGTTAGAAGTGAGATGCCTCTAGCAGTGCTCCTACATCCTTGCTCTTTGGGTACAGATCTTTGGGCTTAGAAATGTTTAGCAGAGGCTTGATACTAGGTTAACAGCAACTGTATTAAAAATAGAATATTTATGTGGATTGGAAAATGTTTTAACAAGTCCTCAGAGCCTAGAAGATTGGTCAGAGCAACTGAAATGGGTTATGCTAAGTGTTGCAATTATACCGTGTGTTTTGAACAACCAACACTTTAAGTGTTTGAATACACATCATGAGGATAAAAATTATCACCAAATTTCTATTCCTTCTTATAAAATAAAATACTGTGGCATTTGTCCCAGCCAATACTGCAGTAGTTCCTTTTCCTGCTGGAGGTTGTCTCGTTCCTTGAACAGTATTTACTTAAGCATAGAAAATTCCTTCACGTTTCCTGATAGTTTGCTTGGAAAACAGTAGTAAAACCTCAGTGCAAGCCACATAATTATTGTGGTAGTAAACTGCAATATGATGCCCACACATTTTCTGGTACTTAATTCCTGTAAGGTTTTGTTATGAAACACTTTGTAATGCCGATCAACACATGCTAGATCAGAGGTTTCCAAACAGACTTTTGCTATGACAGCACATGTGGCTACAGAAAGAGCACAGTGGATGGAGTCTTGACAACAGCACTAATAGTTACTTGAAACTCTGCAGGCCTTGCGCAATGTTTCTGATGGCTTTGTTTGAGAGATGCTGCCAGGCCTGGTCCAACTTGAAGGTCTTCAGGACAGTAATTTTCATCCCATCTTTTGTCCTGTGAACTATGGAAGAGAAATGACCGTGGGGCAAAGGGACTTGCCTAAAACTAGACTGCAAGCCAGTTACAACAGGGAAATATACAGTACATGATGATGGCAGGACTGCAGTGAATCACCTCTCCTGCTAGCTTATCTGCAAGATCCTTCATGACTGAGAGGAAGCAGATGAGATTGCTACAAAAACACTTACTGCCCCATTACCCAAGCCAGGCAGCTGAAACAGAACAAGGCAATGTTTGGCTAATGCTGCTGCAGAAGCACATAGGAAGAGTATAGGCAAGCTCCCAGCACACCCATTTGAAAGGCAGATGTTGTTGCTGAAGGCTTTATTTTAGGCTGTACCTATGCTAGCAAAATAGAAAGCCATGTTTGTCTTTTAAAATAGCCCAGCCAGGACTACAGGTGTTCTTATCACCATGGTATCTAACATTATTTTGATATCAGTGCTGCTAAAGGCAACACAGGAAAGATTGCCTGTGGTTTGAACTCTTATCACTGTTGAGCAGACCCAGGATCATCTTTGCTGGGGAAAGCCATTCTCCGCAGCCTCCTGGGACATGCTATAATAGGAAGAGATTTGGTCTCTGGAATTCCCATAAAAGAGTCTTGGCTGACATCTCTCCATCAATGCTAGCAGTCTCACGCTGCAGTGATTTACTGCTTTGAAAGCCTCAGATGATTTTAAGCTGAGATTGGATACGCGCGTTGGCAAAATTAAGTAAACTGTAGAGTCAAAGTTCGTGCCATCTATCCTGTGACTTTCATTACTGCCAAAGTTGCTTATGTGTGGACAGATTACTAGAGAATCTATAAATAGCACAGCTTTCAATGGGATAGAGCTGATTTACACTCCTGAAGGATTTGGTTCTTTTTGTCTGGAAGACACTGGGCTATGATATTTGTCAGAGGTGTCTGTCTGTGGCAGCTGTGTTGGCTGGAGCACTACAAGCTAACCAGTCACGTAATAGGCCCTTGAGTAGCTGCAAAAAGTATTCACTAAAAGGCAAATCCTGAATTTGCCAGACCAGTACCATCCACTTAGATGAACTCTGACATTCGCTGCGCAGCCTCCCCTCCAGAACTGATGCTGCAGCATCAGCATCACACCAGTGATGCACTGACTTGGGAGACAAGTTTCTTTCCTCTGCTGGTTCTGAAACAGATTGCTAGAGTTCATTCAAGTACTACTGCACTCATTCAGGTTGTGAAATTCACAGAAACTTGTAACAAATGCAGGTTTGCAAAGTGCATTCTTTCCTCCATACCAGTAGCTGAAGAACAGGTTTTCTTGTTAGGTGCTGTACTAAGTGTGGATCAGCACAAAGCAAACAGATTGATACCTGATCTGCTCTTTGTTACAAGTACTTTTAAAGGAAGTTTGTGCTTATTGTGAGAAGCTGTGTGTGAGATATGACAGCTAAAACCAATTACACTTTCATCTGTACAGTCCAGTCTTTAGGCAGTGTTTGGAATATAAAAGCATTTGTGTAACAAACCCTTCCCCTGAATCAAGATTTTATTTTAGATATTTATCTTTTGCACTCCTATTGTATTTGAGAGACTTACAGTCTTTATGTAGCAATTATCTAAGTGAAAACAAAGTGTGCATCTGGGAGACAGGGGTGTGTGGTAATAGGTTACGGGATGACTTTGCCTTTGATATACAACTTGATATACAACATTAATTTTAAACATGAGAAGATGAAAATAGATTAGCATGGGAGCTTTCTAGATTTTTCTCAGCACTCACCACAAATCAAGAGACGGTTCTGTGAGACATACACTCTGCTTTGTGATCAAATGGCATTTCTGGGGAAACTTCAATATTCTCCTTATGCTACAGCTTTGTGTGCTGTGACCTGAAGGTTGTGACAAGGAAACCCTGCACTCTGGCACCACCAGCCAGGGTTCTTGATGGCTGCCTTCAGCAAAAATGCTAACAGAAATGATTTCCTGAAGTACATTTTAGCATTAGTGAACAGAATACTGTGTGAGATTGAGCTCTATCCATAGAGAGGTGGGAGGAAGGAAAGAAAAAAAGTGTATCTGCCCAAGCATTACAAAGGAGGAATAAATCTCAACCAGCACTATGCAGAGGCAGAAGTTGAGTCAGGGAAGGGCCTTTTCTATTGTCACCCAAAAGGCAGTGGCAGAGCAGCTTCATTTCCCCATTCCATGTAAGCTGTGCTGAACCATCCTTGGTTTGTTTTACAGCTATTTAGTTACATAATCAGGGAGACCAAAATATTGTTGAGCTCCAACTAAGTAATTTTTCTTTGTCAGAGAAACTAAATAAATAAATGATAGAAATTGCTGAAGATGACTCCACTGATGTTAAGAGTTGGGGAAAAAAGAAAGTCAACATTTGAATGAATCCTCACCCTTGATATATTTAAATTGAAATCCATATAACTAAAAAGCTGTTTTCAAAAGTGCTGCGTACTGCAGACACTCAGCACTTGTGAGGAAAAAAGTACAGGCCCAAGAAAATTCAAATTGGGCACCTGCAATCAGCAATCACTTAAAACAATTTTTGCTCTTATTTGCTGCTATCCTCTCTAGCCTTTTTGCTTTTTTTTATATAGTACAGCTCTCTTCTTAACTTCCATGCTGCTGCATTCCTAACGTCATGTAAAAATCGCTACAGGACATGTTTCTACCTCACCACATTTAATTTATTTGACATTTCTGTCACTGAGATAGTTGATTTGTGCATTCAGAGTGTCAGCTTTAAATAAACGTCTCATTTTAATACTCTGTAGAAAGCTGTGTTATGTAAGACCTCACTCACCAACACTGATTTTTGGGAAATACAGCCATTGAATTATCCTGATACACAGTTGTTGAAAAAGAGAACCCACTATGCATAATGCTTTTTGCAAAATAAAACTATAATCATGTTTGGTTACAGTTTACACTCTGCCTGCACATGCTGACCTGCAGCTCAGACTAACCAGAGCCTGCATCTTCTGAGGTTCATGATCAGAGGTCAGGAGATAGTGTTGCAGCTCTGCTTCTTACTGACTGGCTTTGAACAAGTTTCACCTGTCTCTTTAAGGACTTCTGAATTTGTCAACAAGAATAATTAACAGAATCTTACCTTATTAGAAGGAAACATTTGAAAGTTGAAATACTGTAGGGGCTCTGAGTTTCAAGGTGCAGAACTAAGAAACCCTGCATTTATATTTTGGTAACAGTGATCTACACCATTGGCAACTTCTGAAAGATCGATTTGATAACAGAACATAAAAAGAAGCCTTACAGGCAATAGATCACTCGCTTCTTGTACACTTGACCCTGCACTGTGTGAAACTTATAACCCTCTCCCTCTAAAGCAGAGAGACCTCTCTCTTGATGTAAAAAAGAAAAACCTCTTGGCAAGTGGCAAAGCCATCCCTCTCTGCTGAGTCCTTCACAGATGCCTTGATGCAATTGCAAAAGTATGTAGAAATGTTGGTCAGCAATGTGAATATAACTACATTGCATAGATCTCATTTTTACAGAAATAATCACATGAAGCAGACAGCAAGACTATTCCACTTAGGAGAGTTTGCAGGTAGATACAAAATTGTTTCTGTCAGAATAAAGGAAGTGCTGTTATGTAGAGAAGCACCATGAAAAAGCCAATCTAAGGAGACTAGGCAGTGGAGGAAAGCAAATATGCCTTTTGGTATAGAAGGAAATGGGAAAAAAGAAAGACGAAAGAAAAGAGTCAGAACATGTTATTTATATAAAAGCAATTAAGATGCTATCCATTATTTGACAATTATATGGCTGTTTCTACTGTAGGGAGGAAAAAGCAAGCATTCACTATTTGAAATTTTCTCTTGGGATTCTTGAGGTCATTATTACTTAGGTTTGTGAAAACTATGAGTACTGAGAAATAGGGGCAGGGAAGATAGATGTACTTAGACTTTCAGGCTCCAAGGACCTACAGGATCTTCTCTCACTGGAGCAGGAGGGAGCAAATAGTGTATGTGCCCCCAGACTCCAAAACTCTTGTGGTTATTCTGATTTCTACACAAGTGCTGACTACACAGAGTCCCAACAGAACCTCAGTATTCCCTTATTTCCAGCCCAATAAAGTCCTTTAATCAATGTTTCCCTTGTAGCAGCAGATCAAGTAGTAAGGAAAAAAAGATATGACACAGGAAACCAAGACATTCTGTCAAACAGAAATGGCAACACCTTCTCTTAAACAAGTAAACCAAGATTACCACAATCTGATCACTCTGTGGCATAAAACCCAAAGCAAACCCCATAGCACGCGGCAGACAGAGCAGAGGGAAATTGAAGACTAGGGAGGGCTTGCAGGCTTTGAAGGAAAACATCCATTCCACCTGACTTCTAGTCTCTTAAAGATTGTCCTTAATAGCGCTCCAGTGCTGCACTAGACCGTTATTTCTTTACTGGGCCGTTGGTTCACACTGTGAAGTCTGGTACAGAGGATGAGGTCGATACACATATTTCAGACTTTGGTAAGAAAATGCTGGTGCTGGGAGACTTCAGTTGTACCATGGCATGTTCACAAACACTGTTAAATAGCATAGTGTTCAGCTGACAGCACTTTTGGGTACATTTAACTTGAGTTGGCAAAAAGGAGAATATACACCAGAATTCCAACCAGTGTTGTCAAAGTTGACCAAGACTGCATTAACTGTCCCAGCACCTTTGCACATTCCAGCAAGATAATTTTCATGTCTTTACAGAAATAGCATTATTCATGGAAAAGGAGACTGAAAAATTTTGATTTGCTTTCGGGCCACTGATATATCATTTGGGATACTAATTTGGATACAGAGAAAGACAAACTTACTGAGCCAGAAGGTAGAGTACATTTACCATTCACTTTCAAAAGAGTTACAAATTATCTTCATGCACAATTATTTTGTTAGTAGATAATTCCATTTTATTTAAATTTCCATTGGATAATAACTGTAGTGTACAAATATGGTGAAGTACAGCGATTTTGGATTAAAAATATTCATTTTAGGAAATAAAGCAGCAATGCTTTCAAAATTAATCATAATTTTCTGATTTACTGGTAAGCATTAACAGAATAGGAGAGAGCAGAAATACGAATTATTAGCGTAGTCTTATCTGTTGTTAGAAACATTAAATAGGCCATAAATTATACTGTCATCATGCTGCATAACGTCTCCCACTAAATGTAGTTCTGCTAGTGACAGCCGCACCTTTTCATGGCCTAGCAGCTTTGGATAAACACACACTTGACAGCTATGTCCTGACCTTTTCATGAAGTAACAGAACTGGTTTGCCAAGACTCTTCATGTTGGTTTAGATGGCTTTAGTTTCCTCTCCTCTGTCAGGGACACACCAAGAAAGTGGCATTTGAATTTTGTAAGCTTTCTGCAAGATTTGGATCAGGATTTTGTAGACCTTATGAACTGTGATTTTAGCTGCTTTTTGGTCCCAGCAAGAGAAACTGGCTCTCAAATGATTCCTAGCTTTTCTAGTCTACAATTGGAAAAAGTCTCAGCCGTGTCCAAACTCCTGTCTGACACAAACTCAAAATAGCTGAGGGAGGGGAAATAGTAGCTAACGCTTAGATTTACTCCATGGATACATGGATTGCATTAGAAGTTTTGGCCTTGTTCCAGCTTGCGTATGAACCTTGTACAGCATTTGTGAAGTGCTCAGCATTAGTTTGGAGACACCAAATGGGCATTCCCCTGCCTTCCAGCTCTGTCCCCTGAATAGATGAGAGCAGCCTGTGGTTCAGCACCCTCCTGGGGAGCTCCTGCTTCCTCCCACTCGCAACAGACCAATGCAATGATCTGTAACTCATCTCCCGCATTAAAAGTGCTGAAGTTGGGGTTGGTCACTAAGTAACAACACCAGAGGCCTACTAGTAGAACAGTCCTTCCTACCAAGTCACTAATGATTAGGCACCCTTTCTCTTCTTTGATTGAGTTTGTTGTTTGGTTTGGGGTCTTTTTTTTGGTAATGGTGTACACTGTATATATTTTAAGCACAGTGAGCTTGTTTGAAGTTTCTCTTTGAACAGTCACTCTCCACTCAGGCTCTAAACAGTCACTCTCTGAAGTCAGATACGTGCCCAGAAGCAGAATCTTTGTCTTGAAAAGAAAGCTGGTTCTGTAGATTAGTGCAATACTGAGACAAGTTGATAAGCCAGTGAGTAGCTCCTAAAACTGTAATGTTTTGTGCTTGGATACTTGCCCTCAATACATGGCACTAAGGAAGGTGTGAAATTGCTCTTTGCCTTCCTAGAAATGTAAGGAAATCAATGAATAGTTTTTTGCATTTTTTTTCCCTTCTCTTTCTCTGCCGATATACAGAGAACTAGAGTAATGTTTTGCTAGATCTTCAATAATACTTGGTCTTTGCAAGTGCTCCCTCCTCTTGATCACTCCCAGATGTAAATGAAATGTATGGTCTCTGTCAGGACCTAAATAGGCTGGGATCCAGGCTGGCAAATTTGTCCTAGAATGATGCTTATTGGGAACATCAGATTTAGGCTTCTCAGACAGTAGGTCCTTGGGAACAAAATTACTAATAATATGTTACTAATAAGTTAAATGGCATATTCAAAGGTTTGTGTTAGAGAAGATAAATCTAGTGGGAATGATGCAGTGTTTCTTTCAAAACTTAGGAAGCAGACATCACCAGAAGCTTGTCTGTTTTTCCTCAACTGTATGAGTTAATTTAGGAAGAGATATTACCTTTGCCTACAAAACTTGCCCCAAAGGATTTTACTAGTAGCATAACTGCTAGTTAGAATTCAGTAAGAACTACCCAAACATGGTATTAGTGAAAGATATCATCAGTTTAAGCAGGAATCCAAAGTATTACATTCTGTTGTATCAGATTGATTTCCCATGCACTTTGTTTCTTAACAGTATACTAATATACTCAGCCCTTCACCACTCTTCCAGTGAAAGTTCTTACTGTTTTCAGAACATGGGTGTTCATTATTTTTCCAAGTGGAAAAAAACCAACAAGCTTGTTAAGGTAGATAAGCTGGACATTTAAAACCAAACCAAAAATCATGTTTCATTAGAAAAAATACCAGCTTTGGTACTTGTAACAAAGCCAAAGGAGCAGTTTCTTTTTCATTGCTAAAACTTCATCCACTCTTTAATGCAAAACCTAATTTCTTGTCCTTCTGCTTTATTCCACCAATGTTTATCTCCTTATTTGTCTGCATTTTTCCACTCAGGCACCTTCTCTTGTAAATGGGAGGAAGTCCTCTGCTAAACTTCAACTAACCCCTAACTGTCCTCCAAAAGCCTCTTCAAGGCCTGCCTTTGCTACACTGCCTACAAATCACTGTCACCTGGCAGTCTTGAAGCTGGAGGCGATCTGTGACCATGGTGACTACTGATTTATGTGAGCACACCCATCTTCGTTGTTATTCATACCACCTTCTTTCATACATTTTTCCCTTAGTCAGTCAATTTCTTGTCTTGGGAACATGGAGTGCAAAGAGTCTGGGGTGGGAACTGCCTAAAAAAATGAATGTAAGCTTTGTGAAAAATACGTTGAGAAATGATGTGTTTGGAGTGCATATTCGTCAAAACAAGATTGTATCAAATATAATTACAGAGGAGCACCTATCTACCAAAATATGTAGGCCAGAATCACTGATCCAGCCAAAGACTGGAAGGATTTTGGTGACTTAAATCACTCACAAACTTTAAAGCTAGAAAAGTTTCCATCTAATTCGCTCTAACCTTGAAGCCTTTCTGAATTTTCTTGTCTTTCACAGCTCTCAGGGTGCACCAGAACTTCGACAGTTTTGGGCCATATCATCTTTCACATGGCTAAACCCCCAGCACTGCTGGCTGAGCACGGGGCATGGTATGACAGATATTTTTCTGGTAGATCTGTGCCATGTGGGACTTCTCTGTCCCAGAGGCTTTTCAAGGGAAATATTAGGAAAGCTTTATGACTGCCATGTGTCTCTGGAAAGGGGCCAAACATATATCCTTTTATAAAACTGTATTAGGGAAAAAAATATGTAAGTAGGAAGCATGTAAATCCATGTGAAGAAAACTTGTTATATAAATCAGAAAATACATTGTTTGGGAAAACCTGTGTCTAGTAAGCATAAAATTGATTAGTGGTAGTTCAAACATTTCAGAGGAACATGCTACATTCAATAACAGGAGCCCAATCCTGCCATCACTGAAGCAATAGTAGTGCTGATGTAGTTAGGACAGAATTCCCATGGTGTTAAGTGAAGATTATTTCTTTTTCATAGCCATAGATGACATACAATCTCTACATTGCCCCTGCCCTGCCTTTCTACATTTTCATATGCCATAGCAGCAATCCAAGATGACTTTGGAGAAAGCTGGCTTATCTATGCACAGAGCTTTGCTGCAGAAACAGCCTAGCCTTTTTGATTTATTTTTGAAAGCTCTTCGGCATGGTTTCTGTCTTGATTTTCTTGTCAACGTGATTTAGTGCAAATCTCTGGGGACACCTTGTGCATTATATGAAACTGGTATTGGAGTGTTGTTGGAGCAGACTCAAGCAAAGAACTTCTGTTTGTGGAACTGTGTTATGTTACATGCATTAATAATGTCAAACTTCTGAAGGAAAATTTCTTGGAACAAGCTAAAGCTGCCTTTGCAGAGAAATCTCTTCGCTCCTCCCTGTAGTCTTAATTTTTCTCCATTCCTTGCTTCCCTTGATGACCTGGTTTTGGTTTGAGACTTGCTGATTAATAGCTTCGTGTCAGTGCTCTAATTTGAGCCTGATTTGCTAGCAAGGTGCTGAGCACATTTGGTGAGTCAGTGGGAGTGGCTGCTATACAGCACTTGTGCAAACCAGGATGCTTACTTCAATGCCTCAGTATGGGTTCAGGAGTCTGATTTAGGTTCCTATTTTTATAAATCAGAGTCACGACATCCAAATGTATAAATTGATGTGTTCTTTGAATAATTACCACTAGTATTTTTAAAGAAGATGAAGTCAGCCAATTTTTAATGGGATTTGGGTGTCCAGCACCCTGAGCTTCTCTGAAAATCCTGTCCTGTCTCTTTTGTTCAGCATAATTCTGGGCCAGGAGGAATTTCTTTCTTCTGTGTGTCAGCTTTGCTGAATATGTGTTTGGTTCTTCTGCTTGCTTGAAACTACCATGCCAGTGTAATTGGGACGAGGTGAATGCCCATGGAGTGGGGACAGTCAAGATGCATAGATTACTGTAACTGATTAGAGTACATGAGTGTACTGAATGTATTTGGGGCTGTGAAGGGAGAACAACGAGGTAACAATAAGAGTCTCCATGTTAAGCATTTCCCCAAGAGGTCCTGTTGATCTTCAGTCCTACTGAAGCTCTCATTGCATAAATTGACCCAACGAACATGTCAGATCCTGAAACTTAGAACCATTGGAGGTGGTATCTGAAGTGAGCTGCAAAACAAGATAGCCTATGAATTTGTATAAGTGTGTGAGGAATTGCTCACATAAATCCCTGTGCTGCCATGGTGATTTATTACATGTGCAAACCTCAGAACATCAAAATGGACTGTAGCAGTGCTGGCTAACAGCTGGACCTGGAATGAATTAATACAACATCATAATTCACTAAAGGAGCTCTGCTCATGTCACAAAACCAGAGAGCAGTGTATGAGTGTTTTATCACCCTTGCAGTGACCTGAGAGTATATAAACAAGTGTGTAGTATATACTGCTGTTCTATCCATTGTCCTATGCATTAAGATATTATTTCTGTGGCATCATAGTCAGATTTAACTAATAAATGCAACCCAGGTAGTACTTGGATGAGAGATATCTGGTAATACTAATCCATGCTTTAACAGGATATTTCTTTCAAAAATAATGTATATGAGTTTTTAAAATTACCCCTCCAGAGCTCTGCACAATGGACCAGTCAGTAAGTAAATACACAGGGCTTCAAGTCAGTAAGCAAATACACAGTATTTCCACTGGGCTTCAACTTCTGACAGTGCTTTTTGCCCTGTTACCCAGAGCTTCCCACTTTTTTTCTCTGTCACTCAGACAACTCCCTTGTCAAATTAGAACAAACCTACACTGTGCCCCAGAAGCCAATGTGTGTCTGTTCTGCCGATAACTGGGGAGAGTGATGGGTCTCAGCCTGGGGAGTCTCTTTTCTAAGAATAGCGTGTCCCATGTTTGTATCTGGGCACTGCCCTCTTGAGCCGTTTCAGTCAGTATGAAAGCAACGTTGTCACACAGAGAAGGAAGCAGTACTCAAACTAGTGAAAATATGACCCCCATGCAGCAGTGCTCTCCCTTAGTTACAGTTTCAGAGTGGTCTTTCACTAGTCTATTTCGCTAGAGTGATTGTAGTCTATCCTGGCTGAGAGGCAATGAATAATGTCTAATTGCAAAAGGAACAGCTTTTCCCTCTTACCTCAAAAACTGGTAAATGAAATACGATTGACTACCACAACTGTTTGAATATGCTGAAGGAGCCAAAGAGCGAAAAACATAGAGCTAACTGCAAATGTTAATAGAAAAAAAATTAGAAAGCAGGCATTACTTCTGCCATTTCCTTTGACTGTTTTTTTTTATAATATCCTATCATCTTCCCTATGTCAATTGACCAATGCACATGGACAGATGAATCAAAGCCTCTTTCTCAGCTAAGCATTAGGAAAGCTGCATAAGGTAGATGAAATACTCTCAAACTCTGGAACTGAGTGCCTCAAACTCTGAGACTGGATAGCCTCATCCTTCTTATCACAGCCACTAGCAGAGACAGCAAAGTGGTGTAGGCTGTGATGTATTGAGAAGCTCACCTGTAATATACATTAGTAATGCATGTTGCTGTGATCTATAGAGATTTTCAGGCAGAAGAAAAGTGGAAACCCAAGTTGTGTGAAGGCTTGCTTTCTTGCTTGTTTCAGGTTAGTTGTAGTTTTACTCTTAAGAAGGCAGCCTGCTTCAGAAAGGTTTATGATTCCATCTCTCCTGTGACCTGTCTGTGCATTGGATAAGATGAGTGACTGAATGGTGCCTTGTGCCCCCATCTCAGAGAAAATTGTGGAATCAACAGGAAATTACCCAGTGTTTTGTACTTGGTCCAATCAGACGTAAGAAAGGAGAGATATTTCAAGAACATTTCCTTCTGTTTTGAGGGAGCCCAGAGACTGATCATCAGCACTTAATGGTCCCTGGAGTAAAGACCATAGGACTGATTGCTGATTTCCAGTTCCTATGTTTCTTCTGCAGACTGAGGTGGCTGGGTGGGATGGCAGTGCCGTAGGGCTGGGCTGCACTGCACTGCTATTGGCATGGCAAGCAAACTCAGCAGATGTGAAAACTCATCTTTTCCCCCATCCATATGCACAGATAAATACAACACTTGCCAGTAAATGGAAAAGGGGCATGTCAGGAGGAAAAAAACATGGTGAAGACAACTTGAAGACTGCTGATCCCCAGCCTTTTGGCCTAGCTTAATATATATTCTTTTGTCCTATATTTTCCTCCTAAGGCTGCTGGCATCTTGAGCAACTTCAGAGTCCTCTAGTCTAACCCTGGAGAAAGGGCCACTTCTCAAGTATTAACACAAAAGTAAGCCTGAGTCCTACTTATCTTGTCAGTGATGACATTTATATCACAGCGCATATTTCTGTGCACAGCTCTGTGTTCTTGTACATGTATCTGACATACAATTTGTAGATATTTGTAGGTGAAAGATCCAATCTGCAAAGTAACATTACAGAATTCTATAGGGATGCTAGGATACTCTATAAGGATTCTTAGTCTCCCCTTATTTTTTTAGCAGCTGCTGTTTGAAGCTCTCTCTAATAGTTTAGTAGCCCTGCTGCCATTTTGAGAACTGCTGGGAAGCTGATGCTTTTATGATGATCTTTCCAGATATGATATTCTTCATTTTTATTGCATTATAAATCCTGGTCATAATGTGTTTGTCTAATTTGTTTTCTCTTGCTTCTAGGAGTAGGCGCTATCTCTTCATTTACTCTTACAGTCGGTTGTGAATGCATTATCAAACTCGAGGGATGCTGTGTTCTCCATTCTGTGCCCCTTTCAAAGCTCCCCCCATGACTTGGACAGTTCATTTACTTCTCAGCCCCCATTAATTCTTGCCACGTGTGCCTCATTTTGCAGCCGATACTCTGGGCCACTCATGGCTGTTGAGCAAATGTGGCAGACACCCATGAGTTGCTGGTCATACTTCATGGAGTGAAGAGACCACACACAGACACAACCTCCAAAGGCTGAGAAGTCAAGGGCACCCGTTAATTTAATATGGAGCAGCTTTTTACAGTCAGAGAGAGGGAGAACACTGACTTTTGTTTTTGCACAGAAACTGATTACATGGTTATTTATTTTAAAGAGAGATCAGGTCAGATCTCTGCACATAATATAACCCTAGGAATCTATTTTAATATATATCCAGCTTGAGGTTAACCTCATCAGTTTAATTGGAGTTTCACAAGACATGGATTTGGTCTATTTTTTTTTAAATAAAATATGCTTCACATAGGTGATATAAATCTATTTGCACATTCCAAGATGTGTATCAATAACGTGTAGTTGCTTTGAGCTGTTCAGTCGTTCCAACGTCCAAGTTGCTTAATTGTATGGTTCTTCTAGGTTTGTAATGTGTCTGGCTGCTGCAGCAAAGATGGAATAACAACAAAAAAATGCAAAGAAATATGCTGATGTAGCAATAAAGGAAGTATTTTTTCACACAGCATGTAATTAAGGAGTAGAACTTAATGTTGATGAATGTCGTCAAGACCAAAGGTTTAGCAAGATTCAAAGTGACATTGGATTTTTATAGGCCCCTCCTATAATTATTCTGCCTAAGCACAATAAAGAAAAAACCCAGAACTTATGAAAAGTTCTGGGTTTCATGATGAAGCCTGAATTTTGTGACAGTTTTAGGATGTTAGCTAGTAAAGACATTAAAATCTGAAGTTTCTGCTAGACCTTTCCACGGCGCCAGTAGTGGCTTGCCTAAAATCTGAGTCCTGGTGTTGTCCCAGTACTGACTATTTATCCTGTTAACACATCCAAGTTACTTTTTATTTTTGTATGCTTATACTCCTGTCTAAGGGTTCCTAAAAGCTAAAGCAATGAATTGTAGTGGATTAAGTTTGTGTAAAAATACTAGAATTAACATGTGTAGCATGTCACCAATGCAATTTTGTTGTATAATGACAAGTTGACTTTTCTTTCTCTTTCGTAACAGTAGTAACTCAGATTACTATATGTGTAATAAGACAGTGTTGTGTTTCAGGAACATACAGAGCTTTACAAACATTTAGAAATTACAGAAAAAGAAATTTACAGAAGTGTGCAGCATAAAATGAATAAGCAAACAATAAAGTCTTTTCCAATCTTCGGTGCATGTTTTGCATGCCCCATTGGGGCCCTCAGGGAAGTGCAATTCAGTGTCGCCAAATAATGACTTTTGGAGGGGCCTTTTTCAGTATGCTCTCAATCCATCCATGTTCTGAGGCTGAAGGAAACTCAGGGGCCAGTATCAAGTATATAAACCCATCAGGGCCCTGTTCAGCATGTAGCTTGTGTAATGTGTTGGGCCAGAGCTGTTGCTAACTTGGTGCTAGAGGTTTGGAAAACCTTTTGACTCTCTCTCCTTTCCTGCTTCTAGTCTGAGCTTTGACTGCTGCTGTGACTCAAAGGTATGACAAAACATTTCAGAGCGTAATCATTAAGTGTGTTGCTAGCATCAGGTTTCAACATGTTCCCAAATATCGCTCCATCAAAAATGCTGGCATCAATGGCAGGAGTTGTACCTTGAGGTTGAAAGTTGCTTTTCAGAGTAGCCATCAGATCACCACTCCTTTTGCCAAGGCGATCCTTTTGCATTGCATTTTCTTCTATGAACCTTTGAAGGTTAATCTCATAAAACCTAATGTAGCAGGGTTTGTGTCATTGACAATAGACCTTTTAAAACATCTTTCTCTAGACCATTACCATCTAGTCTAGTAATTTCTATTTACATGAAAAGTGCATTCAAATTAAGTTAACATCTGACATTTTCTGCAAACCATATATAGTATGACCTCTTTCTGATTCTGCTACAGTAGTCTCTATTGCACTGTTGTCCTCCTGACAAAGACTATATTTGTCTAGTCAGTGAAGGCATGGGATGACTCTGTTGATGTACCCAACTCATGAAGGGTTATGTGTCTCTTCATTTTTTTTGAAGCACTAGGAAGCTAGTGATAGTCTTTCTCTACTATACACAGTTAATTTTCCATAGCCACTGAGCACCTTTTAAAGACTCAAGCTGCAATGAAGTAACAGAGAAATAGATTACATTTTCCAAGACCACATTCATTACAACCTGTTTATCATAAGAGCTAACATTCAGGCAAATTAAATGGTCAGTGGAAGGCAGAGCAATTTCTTTAATCTGTGTATCTTCAAGCATCACCAGAAGATGATGTTCACAAAGTATAACAATTTTCATATAATGCGTTTTGCGGCATGGGAACAAGAATATACATATGTACATGCATACATACGTGGGTTTTCAAACAAGAATGTGTCTGACAGGCTTATATTTGCCTATACCTTGGACTGTGACTGTGTCTGACTATCAAAATTGCTAGTGAATGTGTCATTATATCAATCACAGTAAAGTTCTTGTTGAAGAAAAAAAGGAGTACACTCCTTGTACGCAATGCAATAAAATGGCACATGCAAAATGATTGCTACAGCCAGTAAAGCAGGAGTGGTCCTGATGCTATATCCAAATATATTTATTAAGTGAAGCTGTATGACTGATGGTTTTAATGTTTGTTACATTTGCATATATTCCCTTCGTTAATATGCAGAGGTCAAAAATCTGTTCCCAAGCTTCTGGGTAAGAATGGCAATCAGACTGACTTGGCACAGGAGATTCATCATTGTAGTCCAGCAACTAAATCGGTACCCTCGGGCTTCACCCAGTAGTCCCCAATGTTGTTATCCTCTTGTCACTTCTGGAGTGTATGTGCTAAATGATACTCAGTCTCTTTTCCTTTGTCCACCACATCAGCGTCAGTCAAGCAAGGTGCCAGCTAAATAAGGAAGCTGCTTATTTGTTAGGAATGGTCTCGGAACAGTCTGAGCACAAAGGAAACGTTCCAAAGACACCACTGAAATACCCCAGTAGTAGCAATCTATGTCACTATTTAATCCAACGGGGTTTCATATTCATAATCATGAGGTGGAAGCTCTGTATGTCCCTCCTTCAGCTGCACCATATTACATGTTTTAAATGTTTATTGATTTATTTGTCATAGATATGGTTTCTATTAATAAACATTCTCAGACAAAGGCTTTTGTACAGATAGGTTTCCTAAAACACTGCAATCCCAAAGGAAAGCACCAGTTTAGCAACTAATGGAAGTGCTGGGATTGCAAAATAAAACTGTAATTTTTTTAATGGCTTGGAGTTAATGAAGGGAGTTTTCAGGGTAATTCATAGGTATGAAAGGACAGATTTCTATTCTGGAATACAAAAAAAGTCTTAATTTGTGTTAAGAGAAATGATTACACCTTGCATTCAGTGTCCCGTAATGGAGCGTTTGGTGCACAGGACCTCAGACTGGGAGCCAGAACAGCAGAATTTCTGTCCCAGATCTATGGCTTGGTGTTAGACTGTGTGCCAGTCATTTAATTTTCTGAATCTCAGAAATAATGAGCTTTGCATTCCATCTGAAACTGCTTTGAAAGCTACAGAGGAAAGTTGGCTCCCAGCTTGGTCATTAAAGGTATCCCAAATTAAATTCCAGGAGTATTTCTATATGCTTATAAGGCGTATGTCATAAAGATGTGGCTCTTTGATCCTTTGTGTTTACGATATAAAGCACTGACACTCCCAAAGTGGAGCGGTTTATTACTAAACAAGTAACAGTGAAAGCACAGTGACTCAGGGTATGTCTTTCAGTAATTCTCTGTAATTTGTATGTTTATTTCAAACAAAAGCTAGCACAATGACTTGATATTATCTAAACATTTCGGAACATTAGGGATTCCGTATACACAGCTTACATTTCACTCATCAGTTTTAAGCCTCAGACTGAAACAGACATAGACGATGTAGCAGAACACAAACGTGAGGACTCAAGAGTTTTGGTGACTAACTGTGATAACTTTTAAAACAGTACTGCCCCCAGTTTTCCTTTTTGTCCCTTAATTGGAATTAAACATCCTGTCAAAGGGGCGGCAGAGCAGTATTTGTGCTCTGTCCTAGTTTAATACTGGTATCTTTGCTTAAGCCACTTGGTAGGGCAGCTGTTGGGAACCAAGTCCATGTCTAAGGTTTGTGGACAGCAATTGTTTTACCTCAGTGGGATGGTGGCTCCTTAGAAGACCAGAAAATCCTGATTTTCAGAGTGTGGATTACATTGATAGTTTTGGGAACTGAAAGAGAGCAGGGATGAGTCAACAAGGCGTTACACTTAAATCTGCTATGGAGAATACAAAGGCCTAGAACTAAACTGGGTACTGAAAGCAGGCTACCCATGACAGGCTGGGACTCAGCAGGAGTTAACATCCCCAGTTTCAAGTAGATTGGTCAAAGGACAAATACCTGGTGTTATTACTTTACTCTGCCCCTGGCGTTATACAGGTTTCATGTTAAATATCTACCCATTAGGATAAGAGGCTGCCCTGGTGGGAAGTTGAGTATTTTGAGAGCTTGGGAATGGAGAAGGACTCTGCAGGTCTAAACAAGTCCCCTAGAGTTTTGAGTTAGGCTTTTGAGTGAAGCTTTCTAGGTTATTTTAGCTTAAATTTTAAGGCGGAGAGAGGGAGTACTCGCACCATATAACTTTATTATTTGACAAAAAGAAATTGAAAAAAAGATCTGTCTGTGTAATAGCTGGACTGTGAATATTGGTTGAGTGATGCTCCCAAAATGCCTTTAGAGCCTTTAATGGAAAGCAAGATTATGATGATGATGATGACTGGTTTTATTTCAAAATGAGTGTTAAGTTTACCACTATTTATTATGATTCTTTATGCAAGATAGATCTGAACTTACATCCAGCATTCTGTACAAGCTTACATCTCCATGATGAAGGAGAGATGAAGGAATCTGATTTTTCCAACACTGTTTTTTCCTTAACTTTAGCTTTATTTCTGGTTTTATTTTGGTTTAATGTTGCTGTGCTCAGTTCCTTCACACTACAAACGTTTTAGGCTTGCTGTGAACAGATAAAGATTCCTTTGTGGTTGACAGAAATACAGACAGCAAGCAAATTCATTCCCAGCAGAGAATAACTGCTTTGCTCCTCTCCCAAATTGCTTTCAAGACTTCAATTTTATAAGTGAACATACTGAGAAATAAACCTGGCTGCCAGTGGTGCTGAGTAAGAATCCACAGGTCAGAGATTTGGTGATGGGCCTTGGTCTAAAGTAGTACAAGCTTAGGTTCTCTTGCTTTATTAATTTCCAAAGATATTTAGATTCAGCACATCTCTCGGGTTGTTTCTTTGCCTATCTTTTGGTTAAAAACAGGTATAAGGAAATGTAAAGAAGGCAGAAATCCTAAAAGAAATATCAGAACTTATCCAGATCTGTTCAGTTCAATTTGCATTTAAAATTAAAAATTAGGCTACAGAAGCTGGATTGGTACTTGATCCAAAGCAATCAGCCTTAAAGAATCCTGAATGAAGAAAGAAATCTATCATTACCTGTACGTTTGCTCTTCCATTTGTCCATGTAAACAGTTAAATCTGTCTCTCAACCTACATTCTTTCAGCAATTTCGCTTTCAAAATCTGCCCCCAACAACACAGCTCACCTTCTCCAACAGGTTTTTAAAGTGTTTTCATTCCTTCACTCTCCTTTCCCAAGGTGGATAGGGCAAGAATGGGCGGAAGAGCCCTGTCAATTCTTCTGTGAGTGGAAGGGAAGAAATTGCCCTGAGCCACAGACTATTTCTCCTTTTTTAAGGTAGGAATAATATCAAGTCTTGGAAAGGGGGATCACAGGAAAGGCAGCCAATCTGAGGAAGATATTTTTACAGCTAGTCATGGACATTGCATAGTACTGCTTGCTTAGCATTTTCCTCACTATTTACTTTTGAGATCTGGCACACTTTATGCATTGCCCCGGCTTAAGTTTCCAGCTAGATAAAGATATTTTGCTACCTACAGAGATAGACGGGAAAAGTCTCCCTACTGATGAATCCTGTTGTTCCCTAGGTCAGATCTGATCCCTCTTTAGGATGGGACGTCCCTATGAATTCTGATTAGAGATGAGAACACACTAATGAAAGAAAAAATATGTTTAGAATCACTCAAACCAAAACCTGAAATGCACTTGGACTCTGTTCATACCCCTTTAATGTTGTTGTTGTTATTATTATTATTATTACTATTATTTGCTCATAAACATTCTAGTCTGTTGTCAGAACTATTCTTCACAACAAAAAGTTGAAATACCCATTATAATGCATTTATGGAAAGCATTTCAGGTTCATAAATTATTACTATTTGTATGGAAAACCTTATTTTAAGTATTATCTACATCTTGTCGGGGAATACAACATTATCTGTTAAAATGATGAGTTGTGTTTAACAGGCTTTACGTTCTCTGTGTGTACATGAGTATATGTGCATGTATATATTAATAGATATGAATGACCCTGCATAGCCTGCCAAAGCAGAATCGGCTGTTGAAATGGTTTAATGACTAATTAGGCCAGGCAGAAACATATGCCCACACACCCTGTCACAACCACACAGCAAGACACTCCCTTTGAGGAAACATGGATTTCTTGCACATATGGTCTGCAATACACTCAGACAAATAAAAACTTTCTTGACTTTCTGCATTAGGGACAGGGAACATGTCTGTGGACACTGGTATGTGTGGCAGCCCCTACTTGAATTGAAGGGGCTGGAAATACGGGCAATGTGATAGAGTGGACAAGTGTTTTGTACAGGGCTGCATGAAGTAGTGGCAAAGCTGGAAACAGAGTCAGGTCTCTGAATGATTACGTCTCTACACCCTCCTCCATACCACCCTGTCTACCGGACAGAGAGAAGGAATAGGCTGTGATGGTGGAAGACAGAGAAGAAAAGTCAAACTTTATCTCTGCTCAGAAGAAAACTGTCCTGGTTTGCAAAGCCTGCTTGTTCCCTTTACATAGTTCCTAGCAAGAGAAGTGTTAAACCAGCATTCAGACTCCTCATTCCTCCTGGGATTCGGAATATAATAACAGATTCCAAGGTTATCTTTGTCCTATCTCTCCAGTGAGGCTCTAGAGCAAGCACAAACAGAATGCAGCTTTCTTGCCTTTTTACTATCAATACCAACAAGAATCATAGTTCTTTTACAGTGATTCCATTATATTATAAAGAATAAAGGTAGTGGGACTCTCAAGAGACTCTAAAATGGTTTAAAAGTAACTCAGAGTCCTTTGAGGACAAGTAAAGGCTGCTCATTCACTGAGTGCAATCTTTTTTTCTAAAGGATTTCCAGAAGACGATGCTGTCTTGACCCCTCCCATATCAGCTGGGAGCCTGCAGCATTCACCACAGCCAAGGCTGAAAACCTTGATGCAAAATCCCTGAGCTTTTCAAGATCACCTCATAGCTGGACCTTTCCATGGTGTAGTTTCTCTACTTCCTTTGTCTGTGCAAAGCTGGTATAAATCACCATAATCCTGGTTTAACAATTCGTAATGATTCTGATGCAAAAACAAGGCAGTGCTGCCTAGTGGATACATGATGAAATTAGGACTAAGAAAGCCTGAGATCTCTTCTTTGCTCTGTGACTGGTCTGCAGGCTGACCACGGTCATACTGCCATTCTCTGCCTCAGTTTCTCCATTTGTAAAATGGAGGCAATTTGTTCACTTTCCAATTTGCTCACCATGGATATGAATGGTGGTCTGTGATGTAAATAAGGTGGATTCTGGCTTTTGATTTTTTTTCTGTATTTTTGGCCCTCATCCTCGACAGCTTTGTGCTTCATGCCATGATTTCCACTCTGCACTTTTCATACAAGACTAAATGGGAGTGGACTCCTTCCTTGATGGTAGCCCATGTGCATTAGCCAACATACAATGTCAACAGAAAAAGCAGGGCAGTGAAGATCCAGGCCATTCATCCTGACAGCAGAAACAAATGTGTCTCACTTCTGCCCTACTATTTACTCAAGCAGAAAACAAAACAATAGAGATGGGAAATGATCTGAAATAGCTGTCACAGAACAAGTGCACCATCCCAATAATTTGAAGGATTAAGGACCCCAAGCCGTATGTACTGACACAATAGCCAGGGCCATCCTGTTCACTGGGGTCATGGATTAGAGGGATGTTTCATATGATTCTGGTTTTCTTTTCAACTCTAGTTGAACAAACATAGCCTGTGTGCTTGCAAATCCCTTGTTAGCAATGCAAAAAGTCAATACGATTTCCCTTTCACTACACTTTATGATTTTGCCTTTGGAAAATGTTGTAGTTGCTCTGTCTGGATGCCTTCACAGACTCAGCATGACTTTGTGTCTGGTTTAAATAGCGTGATGGTGAATGCTGGGAGACCAGAAGAGGTGCCTGGAGTCAGTATGCCTTCATTGAGTCTGTGACACTGAGAGACTGAGCTGAGTTACAACACGTGATTTGCCTCTCTAAGCTGCTGTCTTATAAAGTGGGGTAGTTCACCATCGGAGTGCACTTTTGCTCAGACTATGGCTATGGAAACGGCAGGGTTTAGGATCAGTAGTGTCACAGATTTTATTTCAAAAGTGTCTTTATTTTACAAATAAAGAGATGGCATTGCTTCAGCGCTGTGGAAAGTTTATCCGGGTTGGAGTCAAGCAGGGATTTTTCTTCCTCTCACATCACTGCCAGCCTGCTGCTAGCAAGCTCTGTCGCATCCAGTTCCTGTGCCATCTCATTCAGCACTAAATGGCAGCAGTGGGCCTGTTTGTGCAAACACCTAATGTGTGCCTTCTCTGACATAATCTAGAACAACAGTGGAAATTTCATGGTCAATGTGATAAACCCTTGTCATCAGGAAAGATGATCGCAGAAGTTCCACAAACTTCAGTAAGTTTGGAGTATTTGTGCCTATATATTTATTACATATGAACATTTGTCATTAAGAATCTACCAAGTTACATGGTTTGTGGGAGCACAGAAAAAAATTCAAGGGAGGTATCACAGCTCCTGAGACCAGCTTGTGGACTCAAATGCTAGCTGTCTAGTGAAGGATCACTTTTTTTTTCCAAACTCACAGTTTGAAATTTCAGTGGGAAGGGGGAGGAGAGCAAATGTGCTGTGTAGCCAAAGTCTTCCTAGTAAGAAGGATTCTCATATACTTCTAAGTGCTTTTTGTCTGTGTTGCCCCATAATCCATTTATCTCTGTTTTCTCATACCAGTTATTTAGCCATTACATTTATCTTGTTTCAGTGAGGGTATTTAGATTAGCATTAAAATTCCAAAGCACCTGGGTAATGTCTCAGGGTTGTAAGTGTGGTGCAGTCTTTGTAGGTGCACACAGGACAAACCCTTTAAAGAGAGGGATGCCTGTCAATTGATGTTACTGTGAAGGCTATTAGACAGTTGTTCTTACAGGCCTCTACCTGAAGTATCAGCAGTGTTAGTTTCCTCCTTGAACTTGTCTTTGAGGAACACCGTTCAAGAGAAAAATAGAGTTCAGTCCTTGCTCTCTGGGGCCAGTTTGCTGAGGATGCAATCGCAGTGGGGAATATTCATTCATTCATCCTGAGCTGCCTCTGCATTGGATTCAAACCAGTAACTTTGTGATGAAAGATTTGCTCCCTCTGGTCACATAGTTCCTTGCAGGAAGGGCTGAGTTCGCTTCCTAATTGAGTGATTGGCCCTGTCACACACTTGTGTTCATGGTCTCATGTTCATGTGTCATCTTTGACTGTTATGTTACTAGCTTGGCTGCTAGTAACACAACAGTCAATTACATGCTTTTTTTTTAATACAGGAGGGGCACAAGCAGGAAGGCAGGCTTCCTGCTTTTGAGTGGAGCAGGAAGATGGGGCATTTCAGGAGACAAATGTTTGCTATTTACAAAACGC
This sequence comes from Cariama cristata, assembly GCF_000690535.1. Classification (NCBI taxonomy): domain Eukaryota; kingdom Metazoa; phylum Chordata; class Aves; order Cariamiformes; family Cariamidae; genus Cariama; species Cariama cristata. Next base: position 28,945 of record NW_009632574.1, read on the forward strand.
TTAGCAGATGGGTATCTGTAAAGGCACCTGCTGACAGCAGTAAGGTACAAAGCCCTCTCCTGTTACAGAGGAAATGCTGGCTTCTCAGAGATAGCCCGAGTATGGCTCGATGGTTTTTTTATCGGTATGAGCTAAGTGGTGCAGACTTGGGTTTTGAGCATTTTTTGAAAGATATCTGCTCTTATTTAGGTGGATGTTCAGAAAAGCTCAACAGGTTTTGAAAATTGGGTCATGTATGTAAGTATGCTTTCACTTAAAATCATAGTTTCTCCATGGTTTGACTTGCAGTTGCCTGCTGCTGTGGGTGGGACTAGTTTGGTGGTGATGTCAACGCTAAGCTTGTATCTGTAACAGACCTGACTTCTCTGTTGCAAGCAGAAAAGTCCTTTATTCGTGCATTCCCTGTCATCCCGACAACTCATTTGTAGTGCTGCATGGGGTTCATAAGCAACTGTATAATCTCTCTAAGGATAGCGGGAGTGGTACTTTAATGGCGCAGATAGAAAATATGGTCCAGGACTTCTTGCACTGAGAGGTGCTAATGCGGTAGAAGGGCACAGCCAGCTTTGCTTTGGGCTGCTGGTGGATCTGCCTGATCAATGAACCTATCCTGCCAAGCACCTGTCTGCCTTCCCCACACGAGGGCCTGGAACAGAATAGGTATTCTAGACTGGCGGATTGACATTCCTGGGTCCAGGGATGAACTAGCAAGTCCCTGATCTACTTAAGTTAAAGGTACTTGAGCTGGTCCTTAGAAGCACTGTTTCAGGAGCAGGGAGACAGGCAAACAACCCTTACAGACCCTGAACAGCTCAGGAGAGATCAAGGCTACAATGATTAACTGGCTGTCTACCTACATTGATCCTGGGCTCTGCCTCTTTTGCATGGTGATGTATATACACACTTGCACACATTATGCACTTCAATAAGTCTCTAAATTGAAAATGAGCGTTTCAGCTATTAGGTCATCTCCAGGCCCTGCTTTGAGTTTTTCTCACAGACTGTTATTCTTATGATGCATGGAGTCTTTTTTTTTTTTTTGAGGGGTGGGAATATCAGTGAATAAAATCTCAACCTTTATTTTCTCCTTGATGCTATTCAGCCTGAGCAGTATGAGGTTTTGTGCCTAAGTGGATTCAATGGTTTTGGCAAGATGCCATAAATTTTATCACCCTTCTCTCCATCAGATGAGAGAGAAACAGACGTTTATTTTCTGCCCAAGCTGGATTTCAGATTTGAGATTTCCCGGCTGTCCATTCTGCTCTGAGATGACGGTCACGTTCCTCTCTCCTGGGGATTGCGAGGAGCAGAGGGCTGCTCGGGATCATTGCTGCACACTTCCGGCCCCCATCTGGAAGGCAGCAAGCCTGCCTTTTGTATGTATTCATCTCTCTGAAATGAAGGAGGTTTTTCCAGCTGCCTTTGAGAGGTTAGTCTGCTTTTAGAGGGAGCAAAGTTTGGTGCTAACCTTCCTTTGTGTCTTTGGGCAATTGGAGACAAAACATGTTTTATCTTTTCTCAAACTAATTTACAGATTGAGATCTAATTAATTTCTTTTGGCAATTGATTTGAATTATTTGCTGATATTTTTGATTCATGGGTAGTATTCGAGTAAAGAAAAATAAACTAGATTCCTATGGCTGTCAGTATAGTAAAGACAAAAAGAACTTTGAAGGTGAAAAAGAAAATAGAACTGTAACCACTGAAGACGAAAAAAAGAACACGAGATGTCATAACAGCCTGAGAAGGATGAAATTCCCCCTATGTCCACTGTGTTTCCTCCTCACACAAAGGCGGCACAGTCAGGCCTTATGTGGGTTGGTACCTTTATCTGTTTTGTGCATATGCTCTGGAGTATGGGCTGGCTTTCCCTCACCTTTGCGGAGCACCTGAGCTGATCCCAGAGTAGTGCCCTAAGCATTAACAAAACCAAAATGGTAATATTAATCCCATGCAATGCAGGGTGAATGAGACAGGGACTTGTTAGGGATTTCCCCTCTCCTCTATTTGATCTTTTTTTTTTCCAGATGAATCATTCAGTGATTTACCAGAGTCGTCTCTTCCCCCTTCCTTCATCTCTTCCTCCTTATTTTTCTGTGGTTTGTATTACATATCAATACAACGATGGCTGCATTGAAAATCCCTTCATTTACCGCTTGCTAAGCGTTGTACCTATCCGCACCGATGAACGGCTTTTCCCAACCCTCAATCCTCAGGAAATTTCACCACCGCGGGAGCCCACAGCGATCGCCACACGCAACA
>NW_009632575.1:0-5715 GCF_000690535.1 Cariama cristata
GGGTTTTCCTGTTCCTTCTAGTACTCTTCTCCGCTACTGAAGGGAGAGAGGAAAACACTACCTGCTCTCCTGATCCTTCAACTAATCTCCCCAGTGCCCTGAAGTCCATTTTGATTGCCCTTAGAGTATTCTCTTCAACCTCATCGCTGCCAACCTGAAAGACTAATAGCGGGTAATAGTCAGAGGGCTGGACCAGATCAGGGAGTTTCCTGGTGATGTCTCTTACCCGGGCCCCAGGGAGAAAAACTCACCAAAGTCTTTTAAAAATTATGAGTACTTCTACAACAATAGAGAAAATGTGCCAGTAACCTTGTCAGGATACCGAGACCCATGGGGACAGAACAGCTTACATTTAAGCTAGTAAATTCTTTTAGCCTCCAAAATTGTATAGGAACATGCAGGTCAGCGGGGAACCAGGCTGTAGTGCCAGGCACTACCCTGCCTCCAAGTTTCGCGGTACAGGCAAGCTTGTTCACTGGAACATGTGCCCAGGTTGTTTAATTTAATAGGAAAGAACCTGGGAAGCCTTCATCTGCCAGAAGCTGGAGTTTCCCTCTGCTCACCCTGTCTTTCTGTTGCCAGAGAGAGACTCCCATGCTAGCTCATTCCTGGAGCTGAGCCCCTACAGCAAGTTCTCAAAACCAAATTCTGCCCATATGCTTTTTGATTTTTTAAGTAATGAACTATTGGAATTTTCCCTTTTTAAAATAAAAAATACAACATATTCTTTAAAGTGGTCAGGTAATTAATCTGAGAACCTTCAAGGCAGTTGTGTTGGTATCGGTTGATTGCATGGCATTTTTTAAAGTTAAGCTATTAATATATGGCATAACATGTTAATCTTGTGTATTTCAATACAGTATGTTGCAAATATATAAGAAACACAAACATTTTTATTAGAAGTTTTTCATACAGATACAGAAGTTATGTAATAATATGCTACTTACTGCAAAGCACTGTCAATGAACATTCAAAAAAAAACCAAGACATTTTACTTATTTTTGCTAATGCTCTGCTAATAAAATTTGCTTCCTCATATCCTTAGACTATCAAGGCTACAACAACATTGCTACTGATAAAAATATTTACAGTCTGGTTGCTCAATTAATTATTGGACTGTAGAAACCAAAAATATCTTTAAAAATATTAGGCTGTTTGTTGGCAAATCACAGTATTTTGCTTGCGAGGTTCATTCCATTCTATGTACAGAAAAAAATCAATCTAAATCAATTTGTAAATTCTGTGAAACTGATGAACTTTTGACTAGTCGTGAAACTGATTTTAAGTTTCATTAAACATATTTCTGGTCTATCAGTTAAGACTTTTCAAATAGTCATTCAATGTATTTCAGTGTTGTGAGGTTGTTGTATGTGAGCACGGCAGACTACTCAGAATCTGTCAGATAGTAATGATGTTGTATGATGTTAATCTGTTTGCATTTCTGGTGTATTCTATGTTATTCTTGTTATCTAAATAACACTGCTGTGTAGTGCAAAACAATATGTCAATTCTTCCAAGTGCCTATCTTATGCTGTTTAAAAATTAGATGCAAAACCTCTTAGGGTAGTGATGACTCTGGTTTAAATTTTAATGATAACTATGAGGAGATCCTGCTAAACTAATTCAAAATTAAATATTAAATCCCTATGACAGCACAGTGGAATTTTCAACAGAAAAGGGAACAAAAATTAAGGCACTTCTGCTATATTTAGTTTCACATTCTGCTGATATACAGGGCTACATATTTAGCTGCAACACAGTCATGAAACTCAAATATTACTTTAATTTATAACTTGCAAGGATCTGGCCTTCAATCTTTATTACGCAGTCCATGGCAGAAACAAACAATTTCACATTAAAAGCGTATTGTTACATAGATTTTAACAACGAAAATAAGAAATACATTTTTGACTGCAGAAATAAAAAGACAAAAAACCCTGTTCCATACAGTTGTACTTTAGAATACACTTAAATTCAGCAAAGTACATTTTCCCCTGGTTAACTATTGATGATTTATTTACAAAGCAAGTAACAAACAATGGCTAGAAAATACCATTGCACCACAAATTATCTACATGGATATTTCTATTTTTCATACTAGAAAACAGCTAAGGTGGTATTTGCTTCAGTACAATGTTTCTTTCATAAATCTTAATGTGTTTTAGCAGCTAATACAAAATGGAGATGCAGACTGTATCATGCTAGTTAGAAAAGCAAACATATTATGGGTTTGGTTAAGAAAAAATAGATGACTAGCAAAACATGACTTTCTTTTCTTTTTTTTTAAAAAAAGGTCTAATGCATTAACTACTCCAAGCACTTCACATAGGGACTACCAATGACTTACAAATTCAAAACATTGCTGACAAGGCAGCTGAAATTTGAGAAACTACTTGAAAGAGAAGTCATCATCAGCCTATGGTAGCTCTAACAGGCTTACAGCTAGATTTCTGCTCACGTTGCAATTTATGTTAATAGACTCTGCTGTTTTGGGGATCATTTGACAATCAATAACATCATGGAATACTTTCATTTACTTATCTCTTTCAGAAGAAGTGATAGCTAACTGTTTCGATTTTAAAGTATTTTTAATGTGAGATACAGAAGCAGAAGGTGAAGCTTGGTGTTTTGTCTTGTTAAGTGAGCACTGAAAGAAGTATTTTCCTTTGAAACTGTGCAACATGCAATCCTTGCATGAGAAGACCTCTTGAACTGCAAATGTGTTGTTCTAGATGATCTTGTGAGACTTCCGCACACAAATAACCCACACAGAAAACACCTCTACAAATAAATTTTAAGAGTAAATCGAGTACCCAACAGTATTACAACTTAATTTTCCATTATTTCCCATCATTACAAGCTCACCTTCGTTTTTCAAACTATAGTTGTCTAGCCTTTGAATTTTTTTTTCCAACCTGTTTAACACCACTGTAACTTGTCAAGAGCATGTGAGATCACTACAGGTACAGTAGCTTTGTTTTAGACTAATGTATATATTCCTGCTAAAAATGACTGTTTTGAACACTGAAGCCTGGCAAGCCTCCATATCTCTCGACTCTGCTTGCCGTTAAGTTTCATGCTTCTTTTACGTGCAATGTAGAAGTGCTGCAGAAGCAATTTTTGACAGACTGGAAAAGCAGGCACTTTCCTCTGTGGTATGTTTTTGAGGGAAAGTGTATCCTACATGTTCCCATAGCGTACTGCCCAGACACTCTGTGGCACTGGTGTGCACTTGCTTTGAGAGCTATGTGGCAGGAGACCCTGTCACGGCAGTGGAGTAGTTTCAGCTTCTTGAAGTTCCAACTGAAAGGAAAGAAATTGCAAATACAATGAAACAATTACTTGATTTCTTCCCACCCACAAGTTTGTGTGTGTGTTTGCATGGTTTGCACGTGTTTTTTTTTTTTTTTTTTTTTTTTTTTTCCCCTGTGAACTAAGAGTTCTGGAGAAGAGAGTCTGCAACCCTTTTTACTGCCCAGCAAATGTTGTCCTGCAGCACTAGAATCTGTTGAAAACAGTGTGGGACACACTGCAAATAAAGGGTTTATGGTATGGAAAGTAGAGTCACAGATGAAGCCTGACTGAGACAAGAAAGGGACCATGCTCCTCTAAAAGTAATGTGACATGTAAGGATTTAGGGGCAGGAAGAAGTACAGTGTGTTTTCTAATCAACTGGATCACTTTCCAAGTACATTCAGCAGAATGGAGCTGTTAGGACTTCTGATTTGGAGATAAATTTCCCCAAGGCCACAACATAACTCAAATGCTTCTTCAATTTAACATGCTATATTTAGTGATTTTCTTTATTCTGTATTGGGAATATTTCCCCTTAGCATCTTTTGGCCAGAAACTGACCCAACCCTAAACATGAATGCCCCTGTCTTTTGAAGAAGTCTACATCCAGAAATGAATATGAAGTCTGTATGCACTTATCTTTGAGGATTAGACAAAATAGAAGCATTTCTTTGGTTTTGTTTTGTTTTGTTTTTTTTTTTTTTTTTTTTTACCAATGAACTTTTCCTGATTTATTAAGGAAAAAATAGAAATGTTTTGTTTCTTGTTTAATCCAAGTCACAGTTTAAGGAATGTCACAAACACAGGCAACCTTAGAAGCTATCTAATTAATTCTGATCCTCATAGCATAGTTTATTCCTGTTTCCTTTCATGAAATAGTCTGACAAACACACTCTGTTTTCTTCATTACCTAGAATATTCACAAACAGCCCATGTCAGTGCAAATCAGCTACAAAAGAAAGCCCAGTTTCAAGGATCTACTGAATTTGGACAAGTTTTTAATAGATGCCATTATCTTGCCTGAAATGGGCTTTATAAGAAATCAATACTTTATAATTATTATTGAAATACAGAGATACATCCATTTTCTAAGAACTGACAGCAAGGCCATTTTCTACTAATACAGATAGATGTGAATCTGCCAAGGTTTGGAGTTAGAGAATCTGCCCAACTTTTGTCATGTTTCTGCATAGAACTCACCAGCATTCCCCATATTTGTTTGCAATCTGTCATATAGCACTGGGAAAATTAAAATTTTAAGAAAGTACTTTCTTAGTTTATTTAATCAAAGTGAAATTACCTTTCAATTTTTCCTTGTTTCAACTTAAAAATTGTTTTTCTTTAACCCAATACCCTTTTTATTTCTACATGTGGCTGCTAATCCAAGCGATAAGGGCAAAGCTTTCAGAGTTGAGCACAAATACCAGAGCTTCTGGTTTCTGAACATATCTGAGGCCTCCTTTTCAGCATACGACAAGGATTTGCAGCTTCCATTATGTCATTTAGACACTTCATTGGTTAAGGAGAAAGTATCAGAAGCTAAAAATACAAAATATAGTTACATAGGATGACTAAACAGTCCTGAAAATGTGCATATAAATGATTTGCTTAGTTGCTTGGATACATTCAGGTGAAGCTGCTATGAAAACTTAAATGGGTCACAAAGAAACTAACTCAGTGAAGTAAAGTAAATTTCTCAGATTTCTATAATAATTAATAATCCATTTTAATTAATTATTAAGAATACCTTATTAAGCAATATTAATCCATAATAAAAATTATTAATAACCAATTTTGCTAAGTATTTAGGATTTTTTTGTTATTAACAGAGAGATATTAACAAAAGTAAATGATATTTGAGAAACATCGTTTTCAGGAAATAAGAATGAATTTTAAATTAAAAAAAATTCAAACTTTTTTTAATCTCAGAGATAAATTAATGCAGAGACTCTCTGTGCATCTGAAGTAAAAGCCATTTCAAAATACTTGTCAAGGTCTTTGTTATGGATCAGGTTAATGTAAATGACATCAAAAAACCTCAGCCCTTTGCAAAAGCTAGTGTTTGGTCCTTTATTACCATTCCCTACCAATATTGGGTCATACAGAGAAAAGTTCAAAGTGAGCAGTTTTGCTTTGCATGCAATTTTTCCAGGATTCCGTCTCTCCTACTCTCATTTTAACTCTTCATGCAAATAGTCTTACAAGATTGCATATACCTCCCTGAAAACTGAAGCGAGTCAAGCCTTTAAGCTCACTTTGGAACAAATGTAATCGATGCATTCTGCCACAGGAGTTAGTTGAGTGTAACACAAGATATATCCCCCACAGATGTGAAACATTGCAGTCTTACAACTCTTCCAGTTTTTGCATGCCTGATTAGCCACTGTCTTTTCTCCCTGTCCTGGTTTGGCTAAAACAGGG
>NW_009632576.1:0-5146 GCF_000690535.1 Cariama cristata
ATAAAACTATAGTATTGTATAATATTATAGCCATATAGAATATTATTATAATACTACATGATACTATTGTGGTATTATGTGATAAATATGTAATATTATATAAAGTTATATAATATATAAAATTATGTAATATGTAATGTCACAAATATCAGTGATATTGTATTTTTCAAGGTGAACTTACAAATAAAATGCAAGTGTCTTATTAGAGAGATACTTTTCTGTAATATGTGATGGAACAGTAAATTAAAGGTAGGATGGCATTTTGTGAAAAACAAAAAAGTAAGGAAGCAGTAGAAACTTGAAACATACAGTCACTGCTTAAGAATTTTGGAATAAACCTGTCCACATGAAGGATATGTAAGATTCTTTTTTGTGAATGTTGCTGATAACGTATCCCTCAATGCTTTAACACAGATACAGCTCCACTGAACTTACTGAAAAGCTTAGGACCATCTAATATTGAGATAGAACTGCGGAGTCTGGCCCCTGAAGGTGGTGGCTCAATGGAGATGATGCTAAGCTTTTTGAGAATGATTGGGATGATGCTGGACAAGAAGTACAACTTCGAACTTGCTCAGGCATACCTTGCACTATTTTTAAAGGTAACAATTTTCTTATAAAATTTTATGTTAGTCCTGTTTAAAATGATGGTTGTCAAGTAAAAGGATGTAAATTGTCTGCTCAAAAGAGTTACCTTAAATTATTTTTGTTGGGGATGGTTTTAAAATGGCTAACTGAATGTATTCACTAATTTGACAACTGATCTGGTCACAGTCAAGAAAAACTTGCAAAAAACAGATACTGTGAAGAGGAGCATGCCAGACAGATTTTATTCTAGTATTAATTACTTAGAATTGTTTTTATTTAACTTCTTAGTGGTTGTTAATTAATGATTGCTAAGCTAAGATACCCTATGTCTGAAGTAAGAAAATAGTTCAATGCACGATGTTTGGGGAAGTAAAATAGGTATTTTGTTGGACTTACCACTAGACATTGCAAGCCTGACTTTTACTTTCAATGTTAGTCGGCTGCCTTTCTTCTGTTACCTGTTAAGCATCACAGAGCTAGTGAAATTATTCTCAGGTGTGTGGAAGTTAGAAAGTTATTATGGTAAAGTACAGTAGCAGTTACTCTTAGAGAGATAGTGATTCTGCAGAAGATTGACACCCTTCTGATGTAGAAATGCTTACCTGGTCATTTATGAAGATTTATGAAATTGGGGGAAAGCAATTAATTACTGTTTACTAGGAAAAAGTTGTTATAAACATTCAGACACATGTAATACTGTCTATTTAACTGAGTATTTCTTAATAGCAATGTTGCAAGGATTGGTTTTAGAGCGTAATGCTGGACAAATGACTTGCTCTTTTCCTTTTGTTGGTGTTAAATAGAACAGGTGGGGCAGCTTCCACAAGAACAAGTAGTGCAGATGAATAGTAGTAGATCTGTAGAGTGAACAGGTCTTGATACTCATTCACCACTGACTTTTTAACATGCCTGTTTATGATTTATTAGGCTGATCCCATGGACTGGATATGATTAATAGTTGCAATATTAGATGTTAAAATTCATCTTTCTATTTAGATTCACATGAAAGACATTTGGCTCTTTCAGGGTAGATTAGGGACAGCTAGGTAATTTGCTTCAGAAATGTACTCCTGATCTGAGCTACAGTAGAATAATATAAACTCACCCTGTGACGTGTGAACACCAATATCTTTTGTTGTAGGTTCCAAGTAAAATAGATCTGAGCTTAGCAAGACTCCTGGATTTAAATTGTAGACAGGAAAGTAACTATTCCATCCATTAAGTGGTAATAACATATTGCCTGTTCACAAGATTGAGAGTTTTCTTTTCTTTATGCTTTACCAAGGTTACTGTTTATTACATAGACATCATCTCCCTGTAGCAGTGTAAAGTGCACTGGCATCATTCTTCTTGTTTTATGCAACATGGATAATTAAGATAATAATTCTAATTGACCTCAGGGCATCTGTTTAGCCTTTCTAGCCTAAAGAGGAATTTGTGATGCATGTTGGAAAGAGGAGAAAGTTATCCTTTAGAGCAGTGTGTGATTAGGATAGATTCAGCAACAACTGCAGAAGAATGTCTAGTAAAGCAATAACATATTTAAGACATTTTGTTTCCTTATCCCATCTAATACATGTGTAGGAGTAAAATGGCTTGTAAAAGACTAGCAAAAGGGAGGCAGTATTAAATTGAGGGAATTAATCGCAGGAAAAGAGTCCTTCCCTTACTTGGTACATTATTGAAAGCTAATTATTAGAATTGAATGAGGAAACTGATCTTTTTTTATTATCTGTATTTTTTTCACTAACTGCTTGTTTTCATTTTCAGTTACATCTTAAGACTCTCTCATCAGAGCCAAACCTATTGGAAGAAGTATCCAGATTGTCAATGCAACTCGAGGAAACTTGGATTCATTTGCGGACTCTCTTCAATCAGAGTCTGTGTGTGTTAACATATATGAAAAGTGCTTTGCTGTAAAATACTTAAGGGTTTTGTCTGCATAAAATTCCCCTCAGAATAATAGTACAATTTGTTACCAACAATACTGGATTCCAAGAATTATACTGGGACTTCTGATGCTGTATTTTATACATCTGTGTATGGCAAAATATTTAAGAACGTGCATAACTGAGTATTTTTATTCACTTCAGTCAGAGCAGAAATTAATATGTGCAGCTTAAATATTCATGTTGTATTAGTTTGTGCTGTCAGTGAACAAACAGTTGGACAGCTATAGGTAATGTAGCTAGTTACGTTACACTTTCATGACCAAAAATGTAAATCAGAATGAAGAAATTACTTAAGGAAAAAAAAAAATAATAGGAATGTAATTTCTGTGGAGTACACCAAAACCCCTGTTGTGCTCAATGAACAATTATTGTTGGTGCAAAAATAAAACAAAAAGTCTGAATTATTAACTATTTACATTCTTTTAAAACAAACTGGTATAAAAATGGCATTCCTCTGCAATCGCAGTGCTTTTTCTATAAAGTTGTAAAAATTAGTTTTCTTCTCACTTTGGTAAGCCATGTTCACTACTGTGAAAGCAAAGATTTCTAGCTGCGCTACAAATGATGGAACTTGGGGGGGGAGAGGGGGGAAACAGAACAAAACACAAACCCAAAAAATCCCACCCATTTTCTTATACCTACATTTCTTGTTCTAATTTTAGAGGCTCAGTTTCTTATGAAAATTAGGATTCTTTTCTTAAGGAGATAAGATTAGCACAATAAAAACTTTGAGTTGTGGGGAATCTTTGATTGAATCAGATGTTATTTTTATTAATTGATACTTAGGTTTCAAATAATAAGGTCCAGGCAGAGTTTGAGAACTCGTGAATGGGTTTATCTTAAACTTTGCTGAGTGTAGTGCCTCAGAGCAGAAGCATCTCCTGAACAAGGCCTTTGCTGTACTTCACATGTTCCAGCTACAGACACAGACTAACAGAGTAACTAATACAAATATATGCAATTTCGATGAGAAAACTTGCAAGATGGGTTCATTGCATTTGACATGACTGAAACAGTAGTGTGGTTTTGTTGATCTATACATATGATTTCTTTTTTAATGCCATTGCATAATGGAACTCCTTTTAGTCATGTATCCTGGAACACATTATCTGCAAACATAGAATCATAGAATGGTTTGTGTTGGAAGAGACCTTAAAGATCATCTAGTCCAAGCCCCCAGCCATGGGCAGGGACACCTTCCACTAGACCAGGTTGCTCAAAGCTCCATCCAACCTGACCTTAAATGCTTCCAGGAATGGGGCATCCACAGTGTCTCTCAGCAACCTGTTCCAGTGCCTCACCACCCTTACAGTGGTGGAGAATTTCTTCCTAATATCTAATCTAAATTTTCCCTATTATAGAGTAAAGCCATTGCCCCTTGTGCTGTCACTCCATACCCTTGTAAGAAGTCCCTCCCCGGCTTTCTTGTCGGCCCCTTTAGGTACTGGAAGGCTGCTCCAAGATCTCCCTGGAGCCTTCTCTTCTCCAGGCTGGACAACCTCAGCTCTCAGCCTGTCTTCATAGAGGAGGTGCTCCAGCCCTCTCTGATCATGTTCGTGGCCTCCTCTGGACTTGCTCCAACAGGTCCATGTCCGTCTTGTCCTGAGGACCTCAGAGCTGGAGGCAGTACTGTAGGGGGGGGCCTCACCAGAGCAGAGTAGCAGGGCAGGATCCCCTCCCTTGACCTGCTGGTCACGCTGCTTTTGATGCAGCCCAGGATATGGTTGGCTTTCTGGGCTGTGAGCACACATTGCTGGGTCATGTTGAGCTTCTCAACTACCAGCACCCCTAAGTCCTTCTCAGGGCTGCTTTTGATCCATTCTCCACCCAGCCTGTATTTGTGATTGGGATTGCCCTGACCCATGTGCAAGACCTTGCACTTGGCCTTGAACTTCAAGAGGTTCCCATGGCTCCGCCTCTCAAGCCTGTCAGGGTCCCTCTGGATGGCATCCCTTCCCTCAAGCATGTTGACCGTACCACACAGCTTAGTGTCATTGGAAAACGGATGGGATGAGCCAATCCCACTGTCTGTGTTGCCGACAAAAATGTTAAACAGCACTGGTCCCAATACCAACCCCTGAGGAATGCCACTTGTCACTGGTCTCCACTTGGACATTGAGCCATTGACCATCTTTGAGTGTGATCATCCAGCCAATCCCTTATCCATCAAGTGGTCCATCCATCAAATCCATGTCTCTCCAATTTAGAGACCCTAGAGATAAGGGATGTCATGCAGGACAGTGTTAAATGCTTTGCACAAATTGAGGTAGATGACGTCTGTTGCTGTTCCCTTATCCACCAATGCTGTAGCCCCGTTGTAGAAGGCCACCAAATTTGTCAGGCACAAGTTGCCCTTAGTGAAACCATGTTGGCTGTCACCAATCACCTCCTTATTTTCCATGTGCCTTAACAGTTTCCAGGAGGATCTGCTCTATGATCTTGCTGGGCACAGAAATGAGACTGACTGGCCTGTAGTTCCTCAGGTCTTCCTTTATTTCCTTTTTAAAAATGGGGGTTATGTTTCCCCTTTTCTGGTCAGCGGGAACTTCACCAAACTGCCACAAGTTCTCAGATGTAATGGATGGTGGCTTAGCCACTTCATCCGC
>NW_009632577.1:0-14727 GCF_000690535.1 Cariama cristata
GGCATCAGGTATACGGTTGGACTTGATTAACTTTGAGGCTCTGCCAACCATAATGATTCTATGATTCTATGCTTCTATAAACACAGTTGTTTTTCTGTCTCCATACACAAACCTGTACCCGTCTATAAGTACATAGAGGCTGTCACTCATTTCCTCCCATTCCAAAACTGAAGTCCTGCCCTTGTGTATGAAGTAAAAGATGATGCCAGCAGAACTGAGCCACAGCTGGCAATTTTAATCTGATCTAGTAGATCTGCTGCAGATAGCTGCCTGCTCACTACAATGCAGTTTGCAGAGTAATTAAACTAAGTTCAAATATGTTGAATGAGGTAAGTACATGTGCCAGTGTTTGGATCGCAGGATGCATCCATGTGCATCTTTGGAGGTTACATGTGGCTATACACACCACACTCGTCCTTGTGGCAATTTGAATGACTGCTGCAGGATAATGGTCAGATGAAGGTGACCTGGCATACATGCAGGAGAAACCAGCATATGTTGTCCTTCTTCTGTCACATGCAAGTACATAAGGCCTGGATGTGCTTTGCTTGCGAGTTACCAACTCCAGGTATAGCAACAGCAAGCTTTGTTGAAACAGTAATTTGAGCAAGGTGAAAATGGCAGGTGTCAGCCAAAAAAACCTCTGCTATAAGATTATGTCACAAGACTGCCTCAATGCAAGGCCACTGCCATGGAAATCTGTCCTAAGGAATGGAATTTTTAGTGGGAAAATCCATCACTGGCAATGGAGATGAATCTGTTACAGATGATAAACATTTAAAGAATAGAAATTTTTATAATAACCATAATCTCTGGCTCCCAAGAACAGCAAGACAACTAGAGAAATGAAGTAGTTCTTCCTTTTTTGCACTCAGGTAATTATTCATTAACAGCAGGTACTTTTTCTCCTTACCAACAGTTAATGGCAGGTAGCAACCATTTTGCAGGTGGCATAATCCTAATACTGCTGAGGCAGTCCAACAACATTTATTTGTTTATTTATTGACCGACTCTGTAGTTTAATAAGGAAAAATCTATTGACCTTCAGCCTTCTGTGATAAATGAATGATAACATTTTTGCCATTTCTTTTCTATTCCAATATTTTGCAAAATTTTCTGTTTAAAATCACTCATCACAGAATTATTGCCAAAGAATTCTGCAAAAAGTAAACAGAAAAATTGTTTTGCACCAGAGTGTCTCTTTTAATCAATAGAAGAGCAAAATTATTTTATTTTCTGATACGATCATTACAGGATGTGTTCAACCTCCATTTGCCTGTATTGATAATTCCTGAATGATGAAAGGCTGCTTTTATCATGAATTGAAATTTTAATTTCATCAGTTAGTACTGTTCCTTAGATGTAATTTTCCCCATATACGAGGAATACATCCTCTTCTTTTGCAGGTATTTTTCCTGTATTTTTCTTTGTTTCTGTAAAGAATCTAAGTGAGAACGAAAATTAAAGAGAAGAAATCAATAGTCTAGTGTATTTCAATGGCAAACTAAGTATCAGTCTGAATAGCCTGTAGATACTGACATGAGTTCTTGAGGATGAAAAGTCACTTTAAAAAGTACAGTTTTAAAGACTACTTCTAAACATAGAAATCAGTGCAATGAGAGAGGTATTGTTAGGTGACTTAGGCACTTAAAAACCTAAATCCCATTGAAAGTAAGTGTTTTTTAAACTCATAATTCACCTCTATATTTGAAGTTTGGGCTAACAAATCACACAGAAAGCTCAAAGAATTTCATCCATTGGCACTGAAGCATCTGTGCAGGAGGACAACATCTCTTTTGGAGCATATGATTCCTACATAACTGCAATTATGGTTTTAAGAGTTTTGTAAAAACTCTGAGTTTTTTTGTAACTGTTTTAACACTTTTCTGAAATCTTTAAGAATCAAGTCTGAATTCAGAATAAATCAGAAGGTAGTAATACTGCTTTCTCCATCTTGCCCTCCACTTGCACAAGAGGTGCAGAAGACAGGGTCATTGGATAGAATCTAAATGAGTACGTCTGAAGGCAGAGCTTTGGCCAAATACCACCTCATCTTCTGTGAGAAACTAATTCTGTGACAAGCTTATGTCTTTAACAAACTATTTTCAAAGTCATAGCTGACAAGGGGAACAAGCGGGCTTTATGTAGGTGAGGCAGTGCCTTCTCCTGGTGCCAGCTCCCTCCCTGGGCAGCAGGGATAACTGCATCTTAGCAGACTTAGGGTCGTACCTCGGTCATGATAAGGGGAAAAAAGGGGAGGGGCCTATACAACCAGGTGAGACTCCCGAGTACCCCAGACCCTTTTCCAGAACCTTCCAAGGCAAAGACCACACATGTGTCCACCAAGGTCAATCTCCTCCCCTGGGACAGAGCTGAGGTCTATAAAAGACAAAACTTCAAAGAGCAACGTGTGCGCCCATCACTGGAGGACTGCCTCTTCAAGGAACTTACATCACTGGATCCAAGGGTGGTAATATCTCTCTATCTTTTACATTTTCTATCTTTCCCTTTTCTTTCTTTCTCTTTTCTCTGTTGTTTAAGGAGTTGTTGTCATTTAAAGGAATCCAAAACTATTTTGGCCATACCACTTTTCCCTGTTATAAAAAATTGTTCTCTGTTGTTTACCAGTTATTTAGTGTTGGTTCACCTTAATTTACTGCAAGGGATTCACAAAAAACTTGTGCCCAGGTTGTAACAACTTCCATGCATCACCTGTGTCTTCAGTTAGAAAATGGAAATTTCCAAATGTAATTACTTGGGTTTTTTTAAAACAAACCAAACAAAAAAAACGAACACACCCTTTATCAAGGATTTGACAACATTGGGTTTTACATTGCCTGTTATTTCAACTTGTTAACCTCTGTTTAGTTTCTGGTCTTCTTTAAACTCTTGAACTTCTTCAAACCTTTCATTTTGGAAGGCCAAGCACACCATGAATAAAGCTGGCAGAAAACATGTTTAGAACCATCTATAATTCTGCACTTGGCCATCACTGAGAGAACTCCCATAAGGGGAAAAAAGAGAGAAAGAAAATGCTCCATGCATGCTGCATGTATAGAGCTGCACCAATTAAACGCAGAAATTTAGTGCTTCAAACACTCACAAGGGCTAGGATGTTACAAAATATACCTTGAGCAGTGAACAGTTGTGCTTTACTTTCTTCCTTCTTGTGCTGTAGAGCTGTGGACAGTCATCTTCCTGACAACATTGCTGACTGAGAATCCCTGAAGTTTTCTTCTGGCCTTGGAAAGCACACTGAAGTGTGGAGCTCATGCCCAAACCTTACCTTGCTTGGAGATGCAATGCAGCCAATGCATGCACCCAGAACTTGGACCTGGGAAGGGCTCCCAGCGTCTGCATTTCAGACATTATCTCACTTTTCAAGTGGGAATTTGCCTTGTTAGCTAGCTCAAATTAATTATCAAAACGGATGTATTTTTGAAAACATATGTTCTTCTCAGGGCCAGCATTATTTCAAGAGATACGCAAAGAGTAAGTACTTCCTCCAGTGAGACAGTAACAAAGAACAAGAAGTGTATGGTGAGAGTTTTGAACTTTTTTAAACGAGACGGTATGTAAATTCAAATATTTCTTTCGTTGTGTCCCAACATTTTATGTGACCACAGTGCAAAAGCTTTATGTAAAAGTTCTCAGTTATATGGGATACAATAGGAAGTCAGCAGAAGATTATGCTTCAGGCATGTTTGTGTGGCTCTCGTGGGAACAGAACATCTGCAAACCCGCACATACAGACACAAAGGTACACACGCAGTGCAGGAATTGCTAAAGTGGACTATTTCCTCCAAATATATTCTGTAGCACTTTTCTTCTGATCATTTCATGACCAAAACCGTTATGCAGTTCTCAGTCTTCCCCAGAAATGGCTATTTTAAATTGAGCAGAAATAACTAATAAAATCTTAAACTGACCTTTAACAGCATAGCCTGCAGGTAAGCAGAGAATCAAACATCACAAAGAATCACAGACAATAGAAATTTATGTGTGGAAGAAAACTATTCAGGCTAACTAAAAAAGGCTTATGGTAAGTTCATTAAATAAGTTATATCCCTTTTCATGAGATTAAAAAAAAGATGAGTGAAAAGGCAGAGTCAAAGTGAAAAGGAAGACGAAAACAATAAAGCAAGAGGAGTGTTCGTTTCAATAATTCTTTCATATAATCTAATAGTATAGATTAATTTCTTTTAACATAAATGAAATTTTCAAGTACTGAAACAAAAAATTAATCCTAAAAGAAATATCTTCAAGATGACTGGGAAATGGGTGCTATTCTTGAAATTAACTAAACAAAAGGCTTTTTTCTGCTAAATATTCCCCATTTCTTCCTGTTTCTTTCTGCCATATACGATGACTTCTTGTGCATCAGTTTCTTGCACCAACAGACAATTGTCTGAAGGACAGTTCACTCTTCTGCATCAATTATAGGTTCTTCAGTCAACTGGCAGAGACATATAAACTGTAAACTACAGTGATGCATATTTTTACTTCACTACTTTCAGTTCTATGTGCTAATTTCCTCCTTTTTTAAACGGGACTAAATCCAGGTCCCGTACAGTGAGGTATTATATTTTATGGAAAACAAAGTAGGTAACTATACCTGGCGTTATCTAAACAAGGTTCCCTGCAGAGCTCTATGCTCCTTACTGCTGATTTGCTATGCTGATACATGACCTGGGAACACATGTTACAATTTTTTTTTGTTTTCATACCATTTCAGAAAGAGTAGGACCATCAAGCTTTGTCCACTGGGCTGTTAATAGGCAAGCAGAGAGATGGCAATGGGCAGGAGGGGCAACCTGTGGAGAAGCAGTCTGTGGATGAGCATGGCCCACCTCACTGTGCTTTATGCAGCAAATTGAGTAGTTGATGTAGGCTGAGTGGAACATGAGTTCACTTTACAGTCATTGGGCAAGGCTGCACTGTCTGCTGTATCAGAAACCACACTAGTGTCAACAATCTCTGAAGAGCAAGGGGAAGCAACTATGCTTTGATACCTTAAGAGACACAGTCAGATTTTTAAATTGTTAGATGCTCACCATATAATTTTACAAACGCCCTTCCATCAAATAGATCAATACATTCCTTTAAATGTTTACTGCAGCCTGACTTAAAATGAAAGATGGATGGTGTATGTACCAGAAAGTAACCTGAAATTTAGGAAGACAGCCCTGTTCTTAGTAGTTTGCTGTGTGTTAGTGGCAAAGCTTATTATGCCAGTGAAATCTACCTGACTTCTGATGGGTAGTTTACCTCCCCTTAACCAGGAAAAAAGTCCAACCCAATATTCTGTGGTCCTGTTTCTGCAGGGAGCTGACCTACTGGGCAGGATAAAGAGGACTGCCATCGTGCACTTGTCATTCATCTACTTGCCCATGCATTTTTTTTTTTCCTGCTGCCTATCAGGACTTCTCTGCATATTGTGCTGGGGAAAGGTGAAGGTGATGCTCCTCCTTGGAAAGATTCATCTGAATTATTCTCCTTTTGTGCTTTTAAGGAGAGGGAGGGAGGGATGTTTTTCCCTTCTTCCCCTACCTCTTCAGCAGAGCTCATCTTCTCAAGTTTTACACTCAGGAGCTAAATTAGTGAACCTGATGTGCCAGTAAAACTGGGAGACTACCTTGGAGAGTTGGTAAAGAACACAGCAAAGTTAAAAAAGTTATCTTTGAACTTAAGTGCTAGTTTTGTTGCCATTCTGAGGCGTAAGTCAGAATAACAATTACTTAAGTAGAATATATTCAAATTAATAAATTTTATACTTCATTTGTGCTTGTCTTGTAATTTCTGACTTGAATGTTACAGCATATATATTTTCTGTGTGGTATTAGGAGTACAGATTTTGCATATATTTCCTGTGCAAAAGCGTTGTGCGTTTAGGGTAAATAGTATTTTGTACCTTTCCTAAACAGTGATTACATTTGTATTAAAACCTCTGAAAATTAGCAAATTACGTTCAAATCCAAATTCAAATATTTGCTAAAGAAGGCTTACAGTTAAAATAGTCCCTCCACTAAACACTGGTCTCTCTAAGTGGTGTCCCAGGTCCTCCCTCCTTCAACGCAGGACCCTGGTCTGCAGAGACTGCAAACTCTTGTCTTCTGTTTGTTAGGCAAAAAATCTGAATAAGGTGGCTCTAGTGAATTGCCATAGCAGAGACCAGCCCACCTGCAAACGTTTTACCCAGCCAGACTAGTTACTCCAGATATTTTTTAACCAGCTTGTTACCACTTTCCTTTTGTATGAAGATGCTCCACCTGGAACATTAGCTTTGCTCAGCTTCTAAGCAAGCACTGTGGGTAAGTTTCTTGTAATGGCAGAAATACACTGTTGTGGTCCTTCTGAAACCTTTTTCTGAAGTTTCTGGACGTTGTAGTTTTCGTGGAGTGCCCGTCTCTAGCCATAGTGACCCTGTTCAGACTGACAGACAGGCATATCAGTCATACGGCAGATTTAACTTTCACTCTGAATTATTGTTTAAAACAAAAAACTCACCATGACCTATACAGTGCAGCAATTCAGCTGTAAAAGTAAGAGCAATTAGGGAAAAATCAGACTTGGTTTTCTGTCGTGCACATGAAAGGTGTTATAATTATCACACTATGAGAATTTGAAGGGCTGGAAGATGACCCCGTATAACCACAAATTGGATCAGATACTTTACTTATGTTCTTGAAGATGTAAAGCACTTTTCAACACAATCTGGCCTCTACTGGAAAATGTTATCTGCAGCCTCTACATGAATACTATCAATACATAAAAGTAAATTATAACTCTGGTAGAGTCATTTGGGTAATATTTTATATTATGTCAATAATATAGCCGATTCCAAAAGATACTTAGTCTGTGTCACATGTTATATCCGTGATCTCCTCCCAAGTAACATGCTTCATCATGTTTTGTGTCCAAATAATCCTGGCAACCCTGGCCTATTCGTGAAAGTATAGTCTGTTCTGTGAATGTATCTAAGTAAAGGAAGTCAGCAGTTTCCAAGTTTTCAGAACAGCCTTTGTTGGTTGTTCTATAGACCATTTCTTACAGGCTTAAAATAGATGTGTAGTCTTTGTCTGCAGTTGGCAGAAGGGTCTTTAAAGGCATAAAATATGATGGTATCTGTGATAGTTACAGCCACGCTATTCCAGCAACTTCAGACCAGCATGCAGTTTCCACTATGTATGGAGAAATGTAGCATTCCTTACACTACTGAAAGATCACTGCTATTCTTTTGTAACTACGGTTTTAGAGAACTTCATGGGTGTGGAAGGACCAATGACATGGTTCAATTTAAAGCCGTATATAATGTTTGTAGAGAGATACGGTGTTCATCAAGATCAAGTTCTTTTTGTTTCATCAAGTTCATTTATTCAATTTTACTTCTTCAAATTTACCTACAGTGACTATGAAATACATCAAATCAGATATGTCTAACCATGTGGACTTGAAGGCACGTCAAAAATATACAGTATCATGGTTCTATTCACATTAGCATGAACACTTCCCTTTTTGAATTATAAGAGAAAAATTCAGTTTGGAAGCATTCCCATGGGGAGTAATAGACTAGTAAGGCTGATTTGTAAAATCTGTGTATGCTTATCTTGTAAAAATTGTGTTATAAATTCAAGAAATTTTATCTGGTGTCATTCCTCTCATTCAAAATTTAAAAATTATATTAAAGACAGTTGAAAATCATTAAAGGCTAACAGTAGAAATAAAGACTGATACAAGGAATAAAGACTGATAACATGGGTCTATAGCCCTGTTAAAATTCACTGTGTGCCTCAAATTACTATCATAAGCCTATTTGTGAGGAATGAAAATTACATATCTAGTATGAAATGTTTAATATGGTGATATAGACAATGCAAGCGGATGTGTTTCAAAATTGAAAGACTTGTTTGTATGGCATTAAAGGTTAGCAACAGGAAATGTTATCTGATTAAGTTCCCATGACTACAGCTTAGTCTTTATGTGGATGCATGCATTTGGCACATCATTTAATGTGACCACTGAAACAAACAGACAGGGGCTATGACACAAAAACTTCATGGCTGTCAAGCTAGGATCTGTGAGCAGCTGTCTCCTCTGCAGAAAGGTCACCTCATGGCTATTACACTCCCTTTCCAAACAAAGAAGCAGTGCCAGCTGAATAATGAAAAATTCACAGGATCCAAGAAACTCTTTCTTTGTTGCAAGGAGCCTTGAATAAAGCAGCTGACTTATTAAGGAGACTTGATTAGACTATTAGGACAGCTCGCCTTGGCGTGAGCTCAAGGAGGTTGCAAATCAGACAAACTTGTTCAGAAAAGTGATTATAGAGGAGTTGCTGCAGGGATTTAGAAATGCTGTGGCTCTCTGGATTTAACATAAGGCAGTAAACTTTGTACATGCTTTTTTTTCTCATTTGAATTGTTTGTATAGCCTAGAGACAGTTAAAATGATATGCCATGAGTTTACAAAGATAGATATAAAGATAGATCACAGAATCACAGCGTGATCAGGGTTGGAAGGCACCTCTGGAGATCATCTAGTCCAACTCCCTTGCCAAAGCAGGTTCATCTACAGAAACTTGCACAGGAACATGTCCAGGCGGGTTTTAAATATCTCCAGAGAAGGAGAATCCACAACCTCTCTGGGCAGCCTCTTCCAGTGCTCTGTCACCCTCAAAGTATGGAAGTTCTTCCTCATATTAAGATGGAACTTCCTGTGTTTCAATTTGTGCCCATTGCCCCTTAACCTGTCGCTGGGCACCACTGAAGAGCCTGACCCCATCCTCTTGACACCTTCCCTTAAGGTATTTATAAGCACTGATGAGATTCCCTCTCAGTCTTCTCTTCGCCAGGCTGAACAGACCCAGTTCCCTCAGCCTTTCCTCATAAGAGAGATGCTCCAGTCCCCTATCATCTTTGTAGCCCTCTGCTGGACTCTCTCCAGTGGTTCCTTGTCTTTCTTGAACTGGGAAGCCCAGAAATGGACACAGCACTCCAGATGGGGCCTCACCAGGGCAGAGTAGACGGGGAGGAGAACCTCCCTCGACCTGCTGGCCTAGTGCACCCCAAGATACCATTGGCCTTCTTGACCATGAGGGCACATTGCTGGCTCATGGTCAACTTGTCGTCCACCAGGACTCCCAGGTCCTTCTCTCCCAGGCTGCTCTCCAGCAGGTCAACCCCCAGTCTGTACTGGTGCATGGGGATATTCCTCCCTAGGTGCAGGACCCTACACTTGCCCTTGCTGAATTTCATTAGGTTCCTCTGCACCCAAATCTCTAGACCTGTTGAGTAAAGAAATAGTATTCTTAGAGGGTACATCAGATACACCAGGCCCCTAGAAGATATGATTTTGGTGTTGCTGTTTCGATTCTGACATTTTAATTCTGATCCTGCCATACAAGCCATATGTTGGCTGGAGCATGACCTTTGCATTTTAGACCTCTGATGCAAATTAGCACTGATCACTTTCTGATGAGGTGAAGAAAAAAGATACAAATACTTAGGGGATGAAGAGTATGAAAATCCACTCTCAAAATGAAAGGAGTGAACCACATGATTATTGGAATTGTGTATATAGACATAGGACCATAGTGTAATCATTTTTAAAAACAGAAAGGCCGTCTTTAACTGGCCTTAAAGATGAGTAGGAAACCAGTGAATGGTCTTATTTCCTGAAATGCGATATCAGCTGGGACCTCTTGACATTTAGAAAGTAGGATTTTAGGAGGTTTTACAAGAAAGAACTGTAATAGTAAAGGAGGAAAAGTCTAAGGCATTTGTTAGGAGTTACAGTGAACGTGACTTTGACAACAAGGACTTTGGCAATGAGACAGCAACAGACAGACTTCTAGATGAGGGACCTGATTCCCCATGTTAGTCTCTCACTAATGATCTTCATAAGCTTCAATGAAACTATTTTCGGTTTGCATTCATCCAAGTTTGAACAGAATCAGAGGTGTGGAGTTGTGGTGGAGAAAAGAGAGTCTTAGGTGAGAAATACCGACATAGTTTCTGACCAGAAGGTAATATTGCACTAAAATATCCTTTCTGTGCTAAGATACTGTGGACTAAGGGCTTTGAATTTGAAGCCATCTAAATTTCTACCTGTTAAAAATTTACTGACTTGGTGTCAATAGCTCTTGCCAAAAAAAAATGCTTCTATAAATTAGAATATCTAGTTGCAGTATCTTTTGATGGGAAAAAAAAGATATAAGAATTACCTGAATGTTACATTCTTCGCTCTGCCTTTGCTTGCCTACCTGCTCTCTTTTATAAAGCTAAACCCACTAAATAAGTTAGTTGTAAAAGATGGCATATGATTTGGGTTTGAACGACTTTACTTTGGGGAACCACTACCTCTGCATATATTGATGAAACAAATGAGGTGGTTGACAATATCACTGTTATGACAAAACTTCTTTCTTAAATAGCAGCTGCAAAGTTCAGTGAACCAGCTCAGTGACGCTGCATGAACAGTATGCATCATGGTTTAACAAGTCTATAGACAGTACTTTTCACTACAGTTAATATGATTGTCAAGTCAACATTCCAATTCTGATTCTGTCTTAATAACAACATATGTAAATCAGAGGGATTGCTGGACTCATGTAAACAGAGTCCTCTGAACTTAAATGATACAGTTCACACTATCAAGATTTCTGCATGATGTTTTGGATGCCTTGAGCAATATCCAACCTCAGCGGCACCTCTAGCAATTTTTAGTTTTGAGGTAGTCCTGGATATCTGAAGTGCAAGTGGAGACTGTCTTCTGTTCTGATGCATGCTGGTGCCAGACTTCGTGCTGGCAGGCGTGCTGCCCAAGCTTTAGCTCAAAACTCCAAAGTCAGCCTAAACTAAAACTTAGGAAGACTACTGAACATAATAAAATTCAGATGGGAGGGACCCTACCATACCCTACCCATAGGAGCTGCCCTTGAGTTTCACTTAAACAAGAATTAGCAGAAAAAGATCAGTATGGCACACATAGCCCCAGCAGGGTTCCCCAGTGGAATAATTTGCTTAGACTTTTTGACTCCTTCAGAAAATGGGTTGCATTTTTTCCAAGTTAGGGTCAAGAGCAGTTTTTGCAACTCAGCATGCTCTAAGATGAGAAATCCTAGCAATTGAATAAATAAAGGTGAACAGTCCAAACTAGATTAAAACTTGGGGATACATGAATCTTTAATGATGTCATTCTCTGAAAGTTCAGCTATAGGTGTTCCTTCAAATGCTTGTCTGAAGAAGATGATAGATGAAAGTCCAAGAATTTAGCATTTGTCATAATCTGCAGTTCTTAATGAAATACTACCCTATTGCAGGCTCCAAAAGCACCACAAAGTCACAAGGAATATGGGATGTAGCACAGGAGCTGGAGATACAAGATGCATCGCAGCCTAGGCATCCTTGATAGACGTTCTGAAGGATACCATTTTTTTGGATGTGTCTGGGAAACTCTGTGTCTTCTGTGTATTACGCATTTTTCAGTATTGGAATCAGAGCTCCTTTCTCCCCTACTCCATACTCAGGCCTCATATGTTTATCTGTGCCCATTTTGTATGACTGGAATGAATGCCATTCTAATTCTATGACTGTAGTTCATTTTAAATGAAATATATTCCTTACCTATCAGCTCTGTCTACACAGATAAAAGATATCTAATATCCAAGTGAACATGTCTGCTGGCTATGATGATATTTTTCAGCAATTTTTAGTTTTTTTAAAGATCCCGCCTAGTGGGCTGCTATATTTAGTGTTAGTATAACATGACTGACACAAAAATAGGAAACAGACTGTCCAAAACCAGCAGCGGTTTTTGAAACCTCTGACTGGATCTGTAGAGCAAGAGAGATTTTAAATGGATAATAACATTAAATATGTAACAGAAAATGCTTATAAACATAGGTACTTTACATGAGATAAATGGATCAAATAATGATATTTTAATACAACTTTCTTCAAAAGGAGAAAATTTATTGGTGACTTACCACACTAGAAACAGATTCTGAATAGGACACATGTATCAACAGTGTTCCAAGTATAAAGGCAAGGTGTCAGTGAGGTGAGTGGAGCACTTTAGCCAAATGCCAAATGTCAGATTACTGGAAAAAAGCATTTTGAGGTGAAATGAAACTCAGTAAATGATCTCATGCAGACAGCTTGAAAGGTATAACTATTGCCTGAAGTACAACCCTAAAAATCTGAATATTCATTGCCACATGGGAGCATGGTGCTTGTGACAGGAAAAGTTGCAATGATTTATGATGATGATCTAATTGCATTTGCTAAATAATTCGTACCAAGGATGCTAAAGAAGGAAAAGAGAATCCAAGGGAAGCTTAAGAAAGTATAACTTTAAGCATCAGCTTGACATGTTGCTCTCCAAATTAAGATTAAAAAAAGTTTCTTTTGCACAAGCTGAATTTTGTAGCCATAGAAAAAGGACTCAGGTACAGTCACTGTAAAACACAAAATGTTTGTTGTCATTAAGAGTAATGGACCATCACTACTAATAATAACTGTCTAGAAAATATTTTGCATTAAGAACAGTAAAAGAGTGGAACATTTGTCTGTATGCTAGACGAAATACAAGCATACACATACAGACGAAATCAGAATGAAGTTTACTTCATGCCTCATAATTTCATTACAGTACTTTTTTTCTTTTTTTTTGTTTTTGTTGGTTTTGTTGTTATTTTGGTGTTTAAAATAAAAAATAAAGAGGGAAAATAGCATCTAAAAAGCATGGATAAAGTGTTCATTGTCAGTCATTTATTACGTAAGCTGCGTAACATAATAAGCGAGCGGGAGGTGTCAAGCCCGTGACGAGCGGCAGCTCCGACTCAGCGTGGGTGGGTTACAAGAGTGACAGCGGCAGTTTAAAACCCAGTGTAACCGTCACTTCAGCGAAGCCACTGAGGTGAAGGGCTGTGGAGTGGAGGACCGCGACAGAGGACCTTCCCAAGAGCGGCAAAACCGCTGCGGCAAAAGCCCGGGGGGAGGGGGGAGAGAGAGAGAGGATGCCCCAGCGCCCCCCCCCGAGCCGGAGGTGTCAAAAAAGTGACGAGCGGCAGCGGTGACTCAGCATTGGCGGGGCCAAGGGTGACGGCGGCCAAACCCCAGCATGTAGATAACAGCCCTCAGGGAGCGCGAGCGACTAGAATGGGGAGAGTGTAGTGCGTCAGTTTGCACAGGCAGGGCCTGTTGGCCAGGCACTGCAGGTCTGACTGCTCAAGAGGTAGACCCACACTGGTGGTCATCGCCTGCCCAGCCAGAAGTGACTGAAAGCCGTCGCCAGGAGGAATGTGGCGACCCAGTCGGAACTCGCCCGCAAACGTGCCGCTGTTCAGGTCTCCGGCTGCAGGGAGTGCCTGAGCCTGGCGCTGGTACTAGAGGGCAGCGGGGATAACGCCTGTGTGCGCTGCGACCAGGTGGATGATCTACTCAGCCTGGTTGCAGAGCTAAAAGACGAAGTGGAAAGGCTGAGGAGTATCAGGGAGTGTGAGAGGGAAATAGACTGGTGGAGCCATGCCTTACCTTCCTTGAGACAAATGCAGCAAATAGATGCTACACAAGAAGAACCCCACAGCCTCGTGTCACCAGGCAAAAGGAGGGGACTCAAGAGATAAGGGCGAATGGAGATGGGTCCCTGCTTGGAGAAGTAGGCAAATACCTTCCCAGTCTCCCTTGCCCTCCCAGGTGCCCTTACACAACAGGTATGAGGCTCTGGAGCTTGAGGGCCAGACAAGTGATAATGTAGATGAAGATTCATCCAGGGGGTTGCCTGGGACAAGTCAGTCAGCCCCACGCATTAAGACTGCATCTGAGAAGAGAAAAAGAAGGGTAATTGTCATAGGGGACTCCCTTCTGAGGGGAACAAAGGGCCCAATATGCCGGCCAGACCCATCCCACAGGGAAGTCTGCTGCCTCCCTGGGGCCTGGGTAAGAGACATCACCAGGAAACTCCCTTGTCTGGTACAACCCTCCGACTATTACCCGTTGTTAGTTTTCCAGGTTGGCAGTGATGAGGTTGCGGAGAGTAGTCTAAGGACAATCAAAAGGGACTTCAGAGCACTGGGAAGATTGGTTGAAGGATCGGGAGGGCAGGTAGTGTTTTGCTCTGTCCCTTCAGTAGCAGGGAAGAATACCAGAAGGAACAGGAAAACCCATCTGATTAACACATGGCTCAGAGGCTGGTGCCATCGGTGGCATTTTGGCTTCTTTGATCATGGGGCAGTTTACACGGCACCACGCAGCAAGCCTGCTGATGACAGATGGAGTTCACCTGTCTCAAAGAGGAGAAAAGATTCTAGCCCATGAGTTGGTGGGGCTGATTGAGAGGGCTTTAAACTAAGTCGAAAGGGGGATGGGGATAAAACCTCGAACACTGGAGATGAGCCTAGGGGCAGCAGGCCAGTCTTAGAGGGAAGATCGATAGCCCAAAGTACATCTACACCAATGCACACAGCATGGGCAACAAATAGGAAGAGCTGGAAGCCATGGTGCAGCAGGAAAGCTAATACATAGTCGCTATCACGGAAACCTGGTGGGACGAGTCTCATGACTGGAGTGTTGCAATGAATGGCTATAATCTCTTCAGAAGGGATAGGCAGGGAGGGGGCAGTGTGGCTTTATGCGTTCGTGTTTTGCTTGTCTTGAACTTAATGATGGTGATGATAAGATTGAGTGCCTTTGGATAGATATCAGGGGGAAGGCCAATAAGGCAGAT
>NW_009632578.1:0-2848 GCF_000690535.1 Cariama cristata
AGCCTCATACCTGTTGTGTAAGGGCACCTCGGAGGGCGAGGGCGACCGGGAGGGTCTTTGCCTTCTTCTCAGAGCAGGGACCCATCTCCATTCCCTCTCATCTCGTGACTCTCCTCTGTTTACCTGGTGGCACAAAGCTGTGGGGTCCTCTGCTTCTTGCTGCATTTGTCCCAAGGATGGCAAGGCATGGCTCCACCAGTCTATTTCCCTCTCACACTCCCTGATGCTCCTCAGCCTCTCCACGTCCTCTTTGAGCTCTGCCACCAGGCAGAGCAGATCATCCACCTGATCACAGCGCACACAGACGTTATCCCTGCTGCCCTCCGGTACCAGGGCCAGGCTCAGGCACTCCCTGCAGCCGGAGACCTCAACAGCTGTGTGTTTGCAGGGGAGCTCCATCTGGGTCGCCACATTCCTCCTGGCGACGGCTTTTGGCCGAGTGGAAACCATCGTTAGGCCTCCTCTAGTTAGGCAGGCGATGACCACCGGTGAGGGTTTACCTCTTGAGCTGGCAGAGCTTCAGCACCTGGCCTACAAGCCCTGCCTACGCGAACTGCCGCGCAAACTGCTGCTCCCCACTCTGGCTGACATGCCACACTCTGTTTGGCACTTAACACAACCAGAAACAAAGCACTGAAGTCTTCCCTGAAACTTGGAGTGAGGCCATGATATTCCTGAGCCATTCGGTTTCTCCTGCACTCTTTTTAACAGCCTCTTTTTGAATCCTTGTATGAAGAAAGGGAAAGTGCACTGGGAGCCATATGGAGCTTATATTTCCCCAGCCATTTTCAGCTCAGTTAGGCCATTTATCTGCTTAGTCATTTTGTATCTCATTAATCTCAATCCATTCCTAAATTAGCTTCCACCCTGCTCACTTCTAGAGCAGTCTTACCACTTTTATGTTGACTACTCTAGATACCCTCTGTAAATACTTTTGCATTTTGTATTCTCCACCTTGATTGTTGGCTTGTTTTCCATATGTACTAGTGTCAGTGGAGCAAAAGGAAGGTGTTTAAAGCAGCAAACTGAGATGGTAGTTCCCTATTTCTTTCCTCAGAAACTAAAATATTCTGCTTGTCTTACTGAGCAGCAGGGGAGACTGGATGTATTTTCAGATGGAAAACCTTTGACAGCAAAGCAAAGGTGTCACACTATATTTATGGCAATTTACGTACACTGAAGTGAAAGCTGTCATTTCATCATGTCACAAAACACTAACACTGTCTTTATGAATCCTTCTGTCACAGGCAGGAGTTTGCATTATTTCAGAATGTTAGTAGTAAATTCAAATATAAGATGCCCAGTAATAAAAGTCTTCTTAAAAGTCTCAGGAGTATTTGCAATTATCTTTCAAATCAAGTAGACCTTCACACCACTTTACACTACTGCTTAGCTTACAAAATTGAGTGTCACATGAGAAATACAGCACTTTAGCATTTCATTCAACTGTGAAACCATGAGATACAATTGTAGTATGTATTTATATTCTCATATAAAAATAAAATGAAGAATCCATTCAGTGCTTTAATGCTCCAGTCACAAAAGAATAGAAGAGAAATAGAAGTAACTAGAGTGCAGAACACTAAATTCACCTCATTTTCTCAGAAAGGCAAATATTTTCCTAAAATAATGGAAATACATAGATGAAGACGAATGATAGCTCTCAACTCACAGCTATGCTGGACATCATGTACCAGTCTCTTCCTGTCTAGGAAGTTAAGAAGCCCTGGCAGTAGCCAAGGAATTATGGTTGGAATTATTTGTCAAGTATTAAACCACAAAAACCAAATAAGTGAAAAGTCTTCATTTGATTCCATTCTTACTGCTGAGCTGGCAGCAAGACATGAAGCAACCTGAATGTCTGAGCATAATTTTTTGCTATTGTATATAGAAAAGTACTTGGGTGATGTCCTGATTGTCTCCTTTTAATATATCCAGAGATGGCCCTTTCCTTTCCTATGATGATAATAGAAAGTAGTTCAAATTTTTGAAACCTGAAACCTTAGCTTTTACTTTACAAATCTGAAACATGTTAAGGACTAACTGTTGGGCTCTTCTGATGAGTGTGGTGTGTTCAAATTTACTGAGAGGGAGGTATAGCTTAAATCAGGGCTAAAACTGCAGCATTGGTTGTCAAAGCTGTGGAAGCCATGATTCGACTCAGGCTGCTTACTCTGAAACTGGAGGAATATCCTGATGATCTGGATCTTATGCCTTGGACAACTTCGGAATAACACATGGAACCTTACCACTCACTTCTGTCAGTGGATGGCAACTCTAGGTGTAACCAGCACCAAGAATTTGGGTATGGAATTCGTGAGTGGAGGAAACACAGAGGGCTACAGACTTTAAGGTTCAGAACCAACACAAAAGTCTCAAAACAGACTAGCATCAGTTCTACGGCTCTGGAGTCAAGAGGCAGGTCCACAATGCTGCACTCCTGGGGAACCTGTACACAAAACGGCAGCTGGGAAGAGTTCTTGGTCCGTACCATCCTTTGAACTGTGCATTGATGTGGAAAATACTAGCTGGCACAGGCCAAAATAGTGCCAAGTAATGTGCCAGGAATTAAATGGTAAAGGTTATTTCATGCCATTCTTTTACTTTAGCCCTGGTGATTATCAGTATAAATACAGATGGTGGACTAGACGTGGGATTCTGCAAGATCTAGAGGTGCCCCAGCTTAGAAAGCCAGAGACAAGAACTTTTTATCAGGGTAGGCCCACCACATGTACATTTTTTCAAAGAGCAAAGCAGGTTGCCTGTTTTACTCTACTGGTTACTAAAGCCATCTAATGTTACTAATGCCATTCATGCGACTGCAAATGATTTAGTCAGTTCTTTCCCT
>NW_009632578.1:2879-9110 GCF_000690535.1 Cariama cristata
GAGAATACAAGCCTACATGTCCTATTTCCTACAAGAATGCTGTGAGTATATTGTATTATGGTTGTCTCTGGTTCTGGAGACATTTTGCAGAAAACTTATGTGAGATGTGCCATTGTGTAGATAATCCAAGATCTGTTTGTTCAGAGACCAATCACAAATGAATATTTACCGGAAGTGTTATGCTCTTACTTAGAAAAGGGAGTAATAGGCACTGTTTGCTGCTTCAGCAACTACATGTCTTTTACACATTTATCCGTTTGCACTTAGTCATTCATTCATACCTAAATGTAACATAGATCCTGAGTCGTTCAGCCATGCACACATGCAGTGAAGTTCACAAACTATGGAACCTACTGTGAGAAAAGGCTTCAGAACTGTCAAATGAACCTGGGAATGATGAATTCAGGTAGATATCCAGGAAGGACTTTCTTGTTCCCATGATTTGCAACAATCCAACAAGGGTTTGAAAAAAATCTAAATTTTGGACTTGCATTTTAACCACTTTGGATACCTAAATTATTTTGTGATGTCAATAACCATAGATAGTCTTATATTGTGCTAATATTCTCAGCTAGTGATGTTCCTCATGTACCTACCCCAGCCCTGTTGGACTGCCATTGTCTAATTTCTGCTATTTTTTTAAAAACCAAGAAACTGGTCTATTTGTCATAAAAAACCCCAACACAGATTCACCCCTGTTGCTGCTGTTGCTCGCAATGATGTGGACACAACAGAAATCTGGACACTGAACTGGACTGTGGCATGCCACTATAGTAATAAATGTGATGTATGTGAGAGTACTTTATCCTTCAATTTCATTTGTAGTAAAAATGCTCCTAAGAAATACTTAAGGGAGACATAAATGAACGTGATTCTAAACTAAACCTTTTAAAAAAATTCTACTGAGCTTAAAAAAAAAAAAAGAATCCTTATCAGCCAACCTGTTTGTTAAATTAATTTCTTAGTTGTAGATGTTCACTTGAGCTTTGGCTTTATATAGCCAACACTATTAGAAAACGAAAACCTAAGACTATCTTAATCATTTCACATACAGTTGCTTGATTTGCATTTATTTTTGCTTCCATTTGAACATTAATTACTCCAGGGAAAACGTTGCTTCCAGCATAAGGTAGAACAATTATTTAATTTCATTGCTGAAACTGACACAGAGACCAGCAGATATCATAGGTTTTTAATTTCTTTAAATTATGACCTAACCTTGATAGAACTCTGTATTAGAGTTCAAACTGGGAATAAATTTTGATTGCCAAGTGCATTTAATTTGAATCTTGGTTTGAAGCTCAGATTTATTTATTTTTTTCCTTGGATATTCAGTAAGTACAGGAGAAAAGGTTGCTGTGATGGAAAGAGGGAAGGATTTTCTTTTCAATTTATTTTTAAAGTTTAGTTATATGATATTTTCAGGGACCTAGCAAGACATTTCCACAACTATCTTGAATAATGCCTTTCTATGACTAAAACAAATGTAGCTTTTAAAAAGTAATTCTATTAAAGCCTGTGAAGCTCATGAATACTCAATACCCCTGTTTTCACTGAAATTTACGCAATTAGTTATCAAGTAATTAACAATGACTATGTAATAGAACTTTCATATTTTATAAATTGGACAAAACCAATCACTAAATATTGGATATCATTGACATTCATGTCATTTATAGCTGTAACCATGAAAAAAAGTGAAACTCTCAGGATTAATCTGTATTGTCAACACAGCACCATGTTGATTTCTTAACATAGTAAGTATTGCAGAATCATAGAAGGGCTGAGGTTGGAAGGGACCTCTGCAGATCATCCAATCCAACCCTCTTGCTCAAGCAGGGCAATCTAGTGTTGGTTGCCCAGGACCACATCCAGGCAGCTTTTGAATATCTTCAAGGATGGAGAAGTCACAACCTCTCTGGGCAGCCTGTGCCAGTGCTCAGTCACCCTCATAGTGAAAAAGGTTTGCTAATGTTCAGAGGGAACCTCCAGCGTTTGAATTTGTGCCCATTGCCTCTGGTGTTGTAACTGGGTACCACTGAAAAGAGCCTGACTCTGCCTTCTTTGCATCTTCCCTTCAGGTATTTATATACATTGATGAGATCCCCTTGAGCCTTCTCTTCTCCAGGCTGAACAGCCCCAGCTCTCTCTGCCTTTCCTCATAGGAGAGGTGCTCCAGTCCGTTCATCATCTTTGTGGCCCTTTACTGATCTGTCTCCAGTGGCTCTTTATCTCTCTTGTACTGGGGAGCCCAGAACTGGCCACATTGTTGTTCAGGGCATACTTCATAGAACTCATAGGAAAAAAAAAAAATTGGAAGGGATTACTCAAGTTTGCAATGCAGGACTAGCTTCAAAGCTAGATTAGTTTGCTCAGGACCTTGCCCAATCTAGTTTTGAAAACCTCTAAGGATAGAGATTTCACAGCTTCTACAGGCCACCAGTGCCTGTGCTTGACCACTACATTTGATTGTTAAGAAATTTTTCCTTGTGTCCAACTCGAATTTCTTTGTTGCAGCCTATGAATATGGCCTCTCATCCTTTCATTGGGCAACTCTGAGATTATTTTGTGTCCCTCTTTTGCGTGACCCCCCCTTAATACAATGAAGGGCTGCAGTTAGATCCACCCGTCTTCTCTCATCCATGTTAGATAAACCCAATTTCCTCACTGTCTTTATGTCTATCTGAAGCTAGCCATTTCAGTGATACTTCAATGGACTCTTTCCAGTCTGTTATTCAATACTTTAATTAGTTCGGTATGGCATTATGTTGCCTTAGGGCCGAGCTTGAATTTATTTTGGATAAATTCTATCAGTGCTTTCTTCTTGGGTCTTTCACCAGCTTAAGAAATGTCAGTCTCCAGGCAAGGAAAAATTTGGCACAGGTTGTGCACTGGTCGGAACTCAAAACTTGAACCTTACAAGCAGTATGGATATAACCAGCTCACACTGGCCTAGAACCCCAATCTGTGCAGAGCTAACAAATCACTGCAGGCTTAGTAAGACCAGCTGTGGTGACTGTCCTTTGAGATTCTGGGCGTAAAGCAAAAATAAAAAATAGTACATGAGATCACTCCCACCACATTATTTAAAAAAATTGTCGGACAGCAGGTCAGTCATTGTCCAGCTAAGAAAAATGCATTCACAAGGGTATCTGCTAGGGTTTTTTTCAGCTAGAGTTCTATAAATGTCTGAAATCTAAGGATGCTATTTTAAGTGGAGATGATAACACCACCTACAGAAAAAGTTAGCATAATCCTTTTCCTGGTAAGAAACTGTTTACAGTGGGTTACAACCTGGCTGAACTCAAGGTTTTGAGGTTAACATTTTAATTTCATGTGCTTCCCTCTGCCATTCTTTTTTATGTGTTTGTTTTCATTAAATTGCTGAAATTTCTGCAGCTAAGGAAAGCAAGGAAATATGCCATTGTATGGCAGTCATTTCTGAGATGAAAAGTATGCTATCCTCAGCCGTTCTGTTAACAAACTGAACCTTGGTCTCAGGTCTTATGGTGCTCCATGAAATGTTATCAAGTGGTAGGACTCTTGCAAGACTTCGTTTCCTCACACTTAGCAAAGCTTCTTCAGTTTTCGACAGATAAATTTTTCTGCAGCCCCATCTGCAATGGGAATGTGCTCTATGCCTTTCTAACTAGTATTGATGACAAGGTGTTATTTAAACTTCCTGGCTTTCACTGAAAGAAGTTAATATATGTTAAAAAAACCTCACTTCTTAGGACAAAAGGGCTGAACAAGTGATTCAGTCTTTTGATCTGTTTCGAGTTCTGTAAATACAGGATAAACTTTTCCTTCTGATTAAAAAAAAAAAAGTGATATTTCCTGCACGGTCTACTGAGACTTAAGTCTTTCCATGAGTATTTGCTTAGCAGTTGTAGCTATTCTTTCTGAAAGATATGACTCACCATGTTTACCATATTCTGCATAGTTACAGTACAGTCAGAAACTTCTATCAGCTGATTGTCTTCCTCAGATAAAGTAGATATTCTTTGTGTTCATTTACCTTGAATGGAAAAAAAGAAATCCTTGATAAAAAACATTGGAGCTTCCAGCTAATTTTTAAAGAAAAATGTAACATATTTACCTCGTGTTTGGGAGTAACCACTGGACAGAAACAGGCTGCTAAAAGGTAGTCTTGAAGTCAAATTTCAGATGTTCTAAGGTGAAAATAAAATGTCGCTTAAAGATAAGAAGATAGGCATTTTTTTTTATGATAAACTCAAAAGGAGAATTGATTGCCATACCAGCTGCTACTGCTGGTTTTCAAGTCTCACATGACCTAGTCAAAGCTTCACTAAGTTGTGGCGTTTTACTTCTTAACCCAGATGAAACTAAACCTGCAAAACAAAACAAAATTAATTATAATTAAAAAAAAGTAGATTTATGTCCTTCTCCCAATAAGGATAATCCCCAAAATTAAATCAGATCCAGTATTTCCTAGACTGAAACAAACAGATAGCTTGAGAAGCATACCTTTCGAGCATACCTCCTTCAACTTCCACATCTGTAAATGGAGCCAATAAAGTCTGGGGGCTTGACAAGGTTTTTCTGCCTCACTATCTGAAAAACCTTTCCACTATTCCTTTACAGGTAACAGCCTGAAAGACAAGGGATACTACCTAGTTAAATGGAGATGGAATCGTACAGTTCTATGGTTTGATAGAAGAAATTAATAGTCTGATCAACCATTAGGGTCCAAATAAGTAAGTGATCCTGTTTGTGATGATAACATTATTCATGGAAGTGGTGTCAGGAAACAGAAAAAAATATTTTTTTTAACTTACCTTAAATATAAAAACACAATCAAGTGAAAATTAGTTATTATTTCTACTTTATACAGTGAAAGAAAGCATATCCCTTAGCCAAAAAATAATCATTCTATTTGGATCTGGTTCCAATTTGCCGTATGACATGGTGGATTTGTCTCCTGTTAAAGTGTGTAATACCTTACAGGATTCTTGCAGCTGAATTCATAGTCATTTTTAGATCTCTTAGGTATCCTCAGTAGGATGCAATATGTGCTATTATGAATTTTAATTTGCTATCACATTACTGAAATAGCATTGAATAAATATTTGACAGCAACATTTTCTGGTTTTAACTGAGATTCACATTCATTGCCTAAATAAAACTCCAATCTCCATATACTGAACAGAAACTAACTGCTAGGTCAGAAATGACTGTTACAAAAATCCTGTTTTTCTGTTAAATTTCAAGAGTTGTTTTCTCTTATAAATAGAGGAATTCAGAAAGTTAACATTAACAAAATCTAGCAAAATGAAATTTGTAAGAGGAGGTGGATGGCTTACTGTAATACAGAAGCTCTATTTACTTGTGAATTAATTAAATGCAAAAGAATTGAATTTGTACAGTTTACAAAACCCCTGAATAAATTCTCATTTTTCAATATTCCTGGATTTGAGTGACCAATATCTGATGTGACAAATGCTACAGGGTCGTGGAATAGCAAAAGGCTACTATGTTAGGGTTATAAATGATATACAGGGAGCCAGCAATTCAGTCAGCAGCAAGACCAAAAGGAAGCTGGTGAACTAAAGGATGTCCCTCAAGAATCTGGAAAATGTTAGGAGCCAGTAAGACCACATCCTTATTGTGAAACCATGCAAGAGAAAAGCCTTTTAAAGTGTCACTGTCCAAATCTTCTCCCCCATAGAAGGAATAATTTAAATAGTTAGACCTAGTCAGAGAGGCAGAAAAGGAAATAAGACTTAAAATGTACAAAGTTGGCAGTCCTGGCCTGAAAAAATAGATATTGCTTGCAAATGACTAGCCTGGGACTGTAGTAGATATAACAAGCACTAGGGGCAGTGCCATGGTCCATTTGAATCTCTTGAATTTACAGAACAATATATTCTGTAAATTAAGTTTTACTTTATGAACTTATTAGAAAGGAAAACAAATGAACACATCAAATGTGGGCTCAATCTCCTTTGTACAGGCTAATTTAATGTGAATTTACCCATTCATCACTTCAGTAATTCACAACTCACAAGTTCTCTAACTTGCAGCTCGTGCACCAATGAGCAAAACCCTTGCCTTGCAAAGGGTGGGAATGCTCATTCTTCCTCCTCCCTCACAGCATGGGTATCCCTCATATCACATGGGGAAGCGTGAAAGCCTCAGCAGCCTGGCTGCTGTTGGATCCACTTCAAAATCTTTTTGAGTAAACTGATTGTCACCGTTTAAGGCTGGGCC
>NW_009632579.1:0-20512 GCF_000690535.1 Cariama cristata
TTAAGCGCCGGCCCAGCCTTAAACCGTGATGATGAATCATATCTATGTGTATACGTGTTGAAAATAAAAATTCTTTTTGTAGTGCGGTTTTTTTTTAAACGTGTGTACATGACATTCGCCTTCTCAAATCTCAAGCCTTTCTGAGATTATGGGGTTTTTTTTGCTGCAACCAGCAAAGTTTAATTTATTTACAGAAAGAACCAGTTCTGAGCAATCTCGTGAGAGCTTGTGAGATCTGTGATATAACAAAATAAATATAGCATCGGTACTGCCCTGACTTACACTACATCTGGTTTGGGAGACCGGCTTCCTGGGATCCGCTGATATCCTGTATTCCTGCCTGTCGATCACTTCGCTGGGGATTGGTACGAGGTGGGGAGAAGGTGTTTGCAAAACAGGTCGTGACCTTTTCAGCAGCAAACAAATGCTGCTGAAGCCAGCAAACAAATGAATTTCTGGGAATTTTTACAAGAGGAATTTTGGATTGGGACTGCATTTGCCGTCTCTCATTTTCTACTGTCACTATTCCAAGAGCCTCTAAACTAGATTCTCAAACTCAAGCTACTTACAGATAGCTCGTGTTTTCCAATTCCTCTTTCTGACCTCCATTAAAACCCCCACACATTTAGAAGTAAACAGACTCTGAAATTTTAATATTAACAGCTGAAGTAACATCATTTTTACCATTTAAATCCCTGTTCTTGTGAAAAAGAAAAATAAGAAACGCTATTTTAATCAACAAAAGAGATGGGTTCATGCAGAAAAAAATGGATTTGAGTTAAAGTATTTTGTAAGTCTTTTTGATAAACTAAATGATACTAAAAGATTTTGCATTTCCCATGCTTTTAACTTGATAATCTCAAGCCCACCTATAAGCAAAAAATAAATTAATTCCTCAAAACTAATCACAAGAGAATGAAATTCCTAGTAATACGTCCATCTGCAGGTCTGTGTGCATAAAATACAAAATTATATTATTTCACATGCATTTGTGCTTTTTTCTTCATTTTTTTGTGTTTTTGATCAAGTTATTCTAGTGTAATTTCAGAACAAAGATTTATTTGCTGTTGTATCAATGCCGTGGGAAGTTCTCAAATATCCCAAAACATCATTCCCTCCATTTGACATCACCAACATCTACACTGTGACAGTTTGGTGAATTCGAGATCTTTTTACCATAAAAAGGGACCTTGGTTCAGGGACTTACTGACTGAACTTTCCCATTTTTAGCTGTTTTTCTACAGAAACAAGCCTTTTGTGCTCATACTTCTGATTTCTGTATCTGTCTACCTGTGAGTCCTCCTTGTTCCTCAGTAGCTCAGGACCTGCTGGCCAGTTTAACTTCACAGATACACATAGAGGTCTCAAAAACTATGCATGTACTTCAAGTGTCATTACAACATAGAGAGACTGCTGCCTGAGCTCATACCTTACGAGACACGAGTTTACCTGGGAAAGCCGAGAGGAAGCGGAGAGACAAAGAGCAGAACCCTCCAGCAGCAAGAAAACCACCCAAGTCGGTCATGCATACGACAAATATGCAGGAAATCAAGTTCTCCTGGTTCTGGTGCTCCTTGAGTAGCCTTTAGGTGTACATGCTGCTCTTTCTGTTCCCAGTAACACTGTCTAGAAAACAGTGCCTATCAAACAGGATTAAATACTGGACTATCTGGTCTGCCTCTGTTTAGCTGCCGGTTGGTGGCTATGGCCAGTGATCACATTTCTAGGGCATAACTCAGTCACGGCATGTACTTTCGATGTGATTCTGGCCTGGACTTCTCCAAGTGATGCTTTGGTCTTGCAGAACGCTGAGTAAAAAAATGTTTAATAGTGGATGTAGTATAAATTCACTGGAGTAACCTAGCTAGTAATGCTCGAGGTTTACGTCCTTGAACTTGCTCTGATGTTGGACTGAGAACAACAGAAGGTATTATATTGTGTGT
The DNA here is from genome assembly GCF_000690535.1 of Cariama cristata. Taxonomy (NCBI): domain Eukaryota; kingdom Metazoa; phylum Chordata; class Aves; order Cariamiformes; family Cariamidae; genus Cariama; species Cariama cristata. The sequence goes on from NW_009632579.1 coordinate 1,944, forward strand.
GTTTACAGGCTGTTAAATCAATATGCTGCTGGAGGGGTATCTTCCACATCATTTATAAATAATGGTGAGAGATGTGCTCTCAGCAGCACTGCTGTACATGCAAAGTGCCTCCATTGACTTCTGCAGCGTTATACATTTTGCTGCATGATTAATTTAACTCGCTCCCCCTCACGAACTGTCCACACCGAGAATTACTGCTCTAACCAGAGACTTAGCTGTTGCAAAGAACTGCCATCCAAATCAGCCCTTCTAAAGAACCAATGTACTAAAATACATCTAAATGTTAATTGGGAAACAAAAGAAATGATGAAAATCAGGAGGACGTGACACTAACATCAGATAGCTTCTGAACCATAGGCAGCTATAGCAGACTGTCTAGGAATGTACGTTCTGCTGGTACTAAATGTTTATTTGCACTCCTGGCGTTTCACAATACATCAGGTTTCAAATCAGTCACGGGTCTTCTTCCCTAACTTTGTACTTTGGTGTTCAGCACTGAAAATGTCAAGTCCTGTACTCCACACACATCTAACTTTCTGACCCTGAACTTAATTATTATTATAGCAAATGATGGCCTACAGCTGAACTCTCCTGAAAAGTCATCGTGGAGCTGATGCAAGAAATGAAACATGTCAAAAGCATGGGTGTGGGCACATATACTGCAATATTATTTCAGTAGTGAACAAAAGGAGGAAGTATTGGGTGATCACAAATAGCCAAAAAATCCTAGTCAGAATACTGAGCAAATTAATGACCGAAAAAATCAGATTTGTCAAATCTAAAGAAATCTGAAACGATAACAATATATTTATTAGTTACTCAGATGTCTTGGTGAAAGGAGTAAAAGTGTATTTCAATAGCTGAATGACAGAGGTGTTCAGCTGAAAGTTAGCAAAGTAGTTAAGTTTTATGGAGCAGTTTTCCCACGTAAGAGGTTTACCAAGTGTGTCCATTTTTTTTCCCCAGTCCCATCAGTACCAGCTGCTATTGCCCAGATTTGCTTATCTCCTGATTCTATTTGAAAATACTCAACCATCACTGAATTACTAAATTGTTTTGTCTAATAAAGATTTCTAATTAATTGGAAACTGATTGACAAAACTGCTAAAAAATGTTAAGAGTTCTGGCAAAGTGTCTTATTAGATCTTTGTGTGTCAATGAGTATACTGAATAAACTAAACTGAAAGCGGGACAACTTCAAGTTGTACTGTCAACTCAGCAAGACACATTCCTTTCCTTCGCACCTGGAGTTCAGTTGTAAGTTATTCCCACTTTTCTGCCATGACACAGAAGCTACACTGGGCGTGTCTAAATGTCAGTCGGTAAATTCGTACATTTTCCTAATATAAGCCAAATTATTAGCCTTCTGATGAGTGGGAAATATCCAGATCCTGGAACTCCTACACATGAGCTTTTGAACAAAGGTGATTTTAATTGGCGTGTAGCCAACCGGCCGTTTCAGCAATCTCTGCCCAAACACTAGTTCTCATTTCCTCATAGCGAGTCCTTTTGTAATTGAAGTCACTTTGACAGAATAGAGAGCAAGGTTCCTCCTTGATCGAGTGACCAAATAAACCACAACAAATGACGAGCTGTGAAACACCACCAGCAGCAATCTCTCCTCCGGCATTTTCTTCCGACATTAAAAGACTGTTTTGCAACGCAAAGAAAACAAGCCCGTAACATCAGGTGTCACCTCACCACCTAGTCCTTTTGTAGGACTCTCCAACATGCAGAACCCCTAGACCGTAAGGGCTCCCCACGTTAAACAACCCTGCGCGTCTGCTCAAGCAGAACCCAAAGGCCGCTTTGCCCAGCCATTTTCCTCTAACCTGAAGACTGATTTCCCAGTATTTACAAATATACCCCACAATAAGGTTAAATATTCCTTGCTTAATAAAATGCATTTATGCTGAACTACTTGATCACCCAAGAACACTCACGAATGTAGACAACCCCAAGGATGTTGACACTATCCAATACAGGTCCACATTCCTCTTAATCTGCTTTGTTCTTTTCGCAATTAGTGCCTTTGGCTGCCAGCGCTAGCACCAGTAGCTCAGGAAAACTGCGCTTGGCTATGTTTCATCCCTGGTTCTGACTCACAAAGGTTGTCTGGGAAAGTTTGCAAACATGAGAAATCGCCATTAAAAGTGAGGCTCATATTATCAGTCTTACAAATCAAGGAAGTTCTTGCTGGGTTAGGATGAATAACAAAGGGCATAGAGGTATATTTAGAAAGTAAATGCGTACGTATGATGGGTTACAGACATTTCACAAGCAGCAGAACTGAGAAGTTTGTGAAAGAACCAGTTCTCATAGGACTCCACCCAGACAAAGACAGCAAATAAGCAGCAACATAGGATGAACCAGTTAAGTGAAATAAAGGTATACACACCCAGCCTGCGTTACTTTCAGCATCTATATGGTAATACATAACCTAATTTCTTAAATGGGTTTAGAGCACTGTGAAATATGAATCTAGCTAACGAGAGCATTTTGGTTTTTGTTTTTTTTTTTTGAGACAGGAGTATTTTCTAATGCAGCAGCGTACCAGACACTGGGAGACATGGCTGCATGTATGCAATATATTTAAGCTTTATAGAGGAACACCCCATACAGTAGGAATGAAGCATGATTTTATTTTTTTATTTTAATTCCTTGTGGCACCTCCTCCTCTGTCTCTTTCCTCTTTGTTTTCTTCCTGTGCATTTCGATTGCTGATCTCTTTTACTTTTCCACGTTTTGCTTCTTTCTGCTTGCTCTTTCTGATGTGCTGGGCAGTACTGCTAGAAAGAAAAAAAGGGAAAAAAAAAGGAAAAAAACACTCAAACCCTGGCCCTGCTCCTGTTATCTGGTGCTAATGATGCTGTAAAAAGCAAATGCCTTGATTTTCTGTTATTGCAAAACTGCCAGACAGCTGTGTAGAAGAGGCTGATAGGAGCAGCCCCTCTTCTGATGCTTATTATAGCCGAAGCATCACAAGAAAGGGTACCTGAGTGGTAAAGCCAATAAAGCCGCTACCGACAGTGAGAGGCCAAAAATGGGCTAGTAGAGACAAACCTTGAGTGACAGCCTGTAAACATGGTTATCATAGTTAATAGATGGTAAATAATGCATGGCAGGTACTCGCATGTGTCCCTTGACAGCAGATGCAGGCTGCATGTGTTAACCCTCAAGTCACACCGCTGACCTCCTTTTCCTTAAGTATCCGAAGGAGGAACAGCTAGCTGGATGTACAGTAATTAGATGCTGGGTTACCACTGATGTCGTTATTCCGCTCTGTTCTACTGTCATAAGTGTTGGGGTAGTTACTCAATGCCTTTTGAACAGATTATTTTTCTTTTTAGTCCATGTAGATTTATAAAAGCACATACAGCGCAGAGACAATAATTTTCTTTAAAATAAGCTAGTTTGTTAACGAATTGCAGAGGTAGGGATATCATTGTTTTCCCTGATAAAAAAAAAAATACATAAAATGCAATTCCCAGAAATAAAAATTCCCAGAAAGCCTCGTCTCCCATGATCAGCACCTAAGGCAACCAGGCTTTAAACACTGTTATTCTGTGGATCGCACCTTTCCAAGGGCTGAGTTGCCAGGGGCAGGGAGGGAGTGGATTTGCCTGGAATTCTTTGGTTTCAGGCTGTGCCATTTGTTTCCCTAGCAGATGATAGCATTTTGGCAGGCTGCTGCAGTTTGCGTCTGGTCGGCTTTATCTCTCTGTGTAGAGCCCCGTATAGGCTGGTTTTATTTCGGTGCAAACAAAGTCTGGAGAAAAATCTGAGAAATTGCATAACGAGTTCACATGGTCAACGTGCTGCTCTTGAATATTTTATTTTCATTCTGTTCTTCTTCTCCACCAAGCTGTTAGTTAGTAGCCTTTTTGGTCTAATATTTTTTGTTGTGTTTGCCTTTTCTTTTCTTTCTTTCTTTTTTTTTTTTTTTTTTTTTCCCCCTGAACCATGCACAATGCAATGTGATTCAGAGTTCATTTTGCTAATCATTCCTCCTTGGACCAAAAAGCCTTTACAGCAGCTACCTCCAGCTTGGTGGTATCAGATTGCAGTGTGAAAGTGCTACATTCCTGACTGCCCTCCATTCTCTTTGTCTTTGATTTTCCCTGGTAAAATAAATGGAATACTTAGGAAGGCTAATCCCATTCAGAAAAAGAGAAACAAAAAAAACCCAAAGACTGGGGGGGAGGGGGGGGGGGAATATAAAAAAAGAAATTCAGCTAATATTTTAGCTGCTTTAGTGCTTTTAGTGCTTTTTTAGTGCTTTATTCCACTCTCCCATCCATTGTATTAATTTTCATTCTTTTTTTGTTGCTGCTCTACACTCTTTTTTTTTTTGCCTTTGATTTACTTCAGGTTTGATTCTACTTCTTGACTTCTGGTTTTAGCTGAAGAAAGCACTTCTCTAGATCTCTGAAATTCACAAGAAAACCCCATGTTTTTGTATTAAAAAAAAAAAAAGTTACTTTGGAAGACAGCTGTACCTTTCACCTTTCGCTTCTCGCTGGAGTTCATGACAGAACTAGCTCACGCTGGCAACGCTGCCTGAGTCATTTCAGAATCTTAAAAGCACTCTGGATTTTCATATGCAATTATTTATTTTTGTTTCTTTTCTAACGTATAGCTAAGGCCTGCTTTTTTAGATGTATCTTTTATTTTAATTGTTCCTTCATTCCTGCCTTTGGTCTTGTCTGTAACTGTCTTGTCTGGGAGGTAATTTTTGAATGTAGGCCCTGGAGAGGGAGGAAGAGCATTTGCATCACTGTAGCTTTTTGTCTGAATGCAGTTACACTGGCACAAAATAGTATAATTAAAGTAGACTGCCACTATAAAGTGACAAGAATGTTGACTAATTCTTAGAAGAGAACGGACTTTAAAACAATATTTGCTGTGATCTCCTAACATATATTTGAAAATCCGAAGGGTCTTTTTTTGTAGACAGTGAATTCTCAATGTAAAGAAACAGGAACATTTTAAAAAAAAAATCCTTTCTGCCCATGTTACTGATGATAGTAACAACAACAAAAAATTAGAGCATCTCTTTGTTTTGAAAGTTACATTTAAAAATTAAGCAACATCACAGTTTGATTCATATATCAGACAACTGCTTTGTTTTGTTTTGCATGCAATGGAATATTTGTGTGAGCTGTTGTTTTTTTTTCTTGGAAGCCTGGGCTTCTTTTACATTTTTAAAGGCTGCCTTTCTATTATCTTCTTGAACAATACATTTTTCTCTGCTTCTGTTTCTTATTTTTTCCTTAAATAGCCTCACTCACTTCAGAGACACAATTAAGAACCTCAAGACCTTCAGAAAAGGAGCTCTTTAAATGAATTATTCTGAATATTATCATATTTTTTTAAAAAAAGGTTTGCATTTCTAAGCATCCCTCCCGGTCTTTAAAAACTGAAGCTGGCATCTGTGTTGGCTTGAATTTAAATGGTCCCTGCAGGCTCTTTAACTCGAAGAGTTATTTTATTCATTTGGCTGTTTCTTATTTCTTCCCGTAGGGTAACTGCAAACCTAGCTCTTATATTTGTTTATTTGCCTCACTTTGTTAAAAGATTACGTCTTCACCAGCGCTTACGAATTTATTAGTGTTTAAAATGCACTTAAATTGTTGAGGAGTTTACCTTTATCACCTTATTTTACCTGAAGCATGTTTTTGCTGTGATTGTTCCCCATGTATCCCTAACAATAAGCTCTCTGAATGTAGAAACGTACCGAGTTAGCTGAGCAGAGGATGCAGGGAAGTGTCAAACATTATTTGTCTCGCTTTATTTGCTCCTATTAATACATCCTTCATTTGTATCGCCTACAGTCAACATTTTCAAATACAAGAGATTATAACTGGGTACCTTACCTCCACGTCTATTAAAAAATGTCACTGACATTTTCTTTAACGGGGACAAACCCATCTCTCAGGCTGAGTTTCCTCCTGTCCCCTTTCCAGCTTCTCCCATGCTCAGGCCAGCCTACTCTTCCTTCGATGCAACGGAAGGACATGCTACGTTCCCCAGCCCGAGCCCCGAGAAGCTCCTCATTCATCTGCCCCCTTCTAGTTATAGTGGACAGAGAGGAAGAATGGGTGGGATAACCATCACTGGGAACGTTGGAAATCCCGGGATGAGCCTTTGCTGTGAGCCCGCGGCGTTCATCATCTTGCCCTCTCCTGGGATGGTCCTCAGCTGGTGGTACGGGCAGCTCCTTCCATCCCGGGAAGTTTCATAGGCTAATAGAAGGTTTCCAACACGTTTAAAACAAGCGTAAAAATCTTCTAATCCATGTTTGCAACCTCATCAACCTTTGATGTTTGTAACATGGCTGTGTTCTGCTCAGCTCTAAGGTACTTGATCATTTTACAACCATTAACAAATATAAGAGATAAGCAGTGGAAACATAAAGATCAGCATCTGGCTCAACCTTTTTCCTCTCTGGCAAGAAAGAATAGCATTGTGGGTTTTTTGTTTGGTTTGGGTTTTTAGTAAATATATATCTTGTCTGTGATACTGAAGAAAGAAAGAAGCAAAAAAAATGAGGTTTATATTTGTGCCAACATTGGCAGGTTTGAAATGTTTCTGGCGGAATGAGTCTTGGATCAGGTCCTGAGAAAAATCTGTATTCTGCATTAAGGTAACAGTCCCTGCGCCGGCAACAGTTTGTTACTGGTGACAGTGGAGGTCCTGAAGGTTGGTGAGAGAAACCACTGCGCGCTGGGAAACACACAAATATTGTAATATTCATAATAGGCCGCCCAGTTCCCATCTGTGTGTCAGCAAGGAGAGAGCCGAATGTGACAGAGGCAAAGACACCTGAATACAAATTGGAGAAGGGAAGGCTCTGTGGTCTTCGCTTTAAATCCATGAAGCAAAATGTAAGCCCATCAAAATACACCAGGATTGTTTTGACTATCTGAAGAGATACTAGCCACTTCTAAAACGCTCTAAAAGATATACACCTGCAGAGAAAGGCAATAGATTTTATTAGAAGAAAGCGTAAGGTGTCTGGAAAGGATCTCACAAGGCAGAGGTGGCACAAAGCCTTATCCTGGTCCTGAGGGCACCACAGGAGTCTTCATAGCCCAAGACACACTCCAGGCTCAGCTTATTCTCTGTCTTCAACTAGTGGCAAATTGTTTCTGCGTTATAAGTAATTACATGTAAGTTTTTCTTAAAATACAAAGTATTTGCTTCTTATGATATAGCAAAGTCATGTAGATAACCTGCTGCCATCACTCTCCCCCAGTTCAGCAGATACAATCTTGTTTCCTCAATAACTGTATAAACACATCTTTCTTCCAGTCTCATCACTTTGACCATATCACGTCTGCTTTTGTGCCTCTCCATTATTCCTTTTGCACCACCACGTCAAAAATATTACTTATTTTAGCCCTGTGTGCATCGAGATTTACTCTAGCTGTATTTTCTTACATCCTTTCAACCTGTTCACCTTCTTGGCCTCTGCTGTGTCAGATGGCACCATCTTTTATTGCACATAACACCCTTCTGCTTTCTCTTTTGATCGCCAGTGGCATCAAAGGATACTCCCTCCCCCAAAAAATGTAAGGCCACTAAGTTAATTCATTCTACATCCTTGCTTAAAGCCTCTCTCTTCCAGGAAACATGAATAGTTTGCTAGTAAGCAGGTAGGTAGGTGTTATTACTTGGATCGTAACCATCTCCTCCTGTCTGTTTCATACTTACCTTAGAAGCACACAGTATTTTTCCTCGCTAGTCATTTTTTAACTTTTTGCATACATTGACTAAATTGCAAGTCTGTGTCACACCTTGGGTGGTTTTTGGTTTTTTGTTTTACAAAAAAAATAATCAGTTAATTTATGGTATTAAGTCTACTTGTAGGGAGAAGTGTACTCTCCATAGTTCTAGTCAAGACTATAAATACTTGGGTTTACTTCTGATTTGTCTGCACTGCTAAAGGATAGTATGTATAAAATACTTAGCTTCAGGCCAGCTAAAGCAAATTATAAACATTTGCTTAAAAAATAAAATAGTTTATAGAGTATCCTGTCCCGCTCCCTCCACTAAGATACTCTCCCTGCCCCGGCCCAAGCCTCCAGCCACCAAAAGTTACACCAGGCAGCAAAAGCAGCAACAAAAAGAAGAGTTGTTCTCTTTCCTTCCCTTTTCTGGTCACTTCAGAAGCTGATGAGCTGAAAGATCTTTGATTTGATGGATTTCCAAACAGTAAACTGGAGAAGCTGAGGTGTGGATGTACTTGCTGTTTTGCTGCTTCTGCTACTGGAGCAGTAATCTCTGACAGAGGGAAAAGAAGAACATTTGGAATAGTACCATCTTAAATGACCGCAAAAAAAAATATGCTGGGAGGCTACAGCCATAAGAAGAAGGACCTATTATGAAATAAAGTCATACTGAAAGTCAATCATGTTTGACCTGGTATGATGTTACAATACCAGGTCAATTACCATCCAAGTAATAGTACTTTGTGGTAAAATTAAAGTGCTGTATCTCCACCGAGAATGTATCTTGAAACAGCCGGGTTCATTACAACAGTTTAATTGCACACCTTTAGGAGTGCTAAGAAGAACCACTACCTTCAGAGAACAGAGTAGACACATTACTCAGGACACGGATCAACATTTTGTGATGTGTACTTAGTGAAATGGAGGTAACAACACGTAACCGGAGCCTTTAGACACCACTGTAGCACAGACAATAGCATAAGTGATTTTGACAGTCTTTTAAGAGCAGATTTAGCTAAAATTACAATCACTTTAGCTGATGTAATAATCCCAAGCACATGGTCATCCTTGCCTTTTTGCAAAAATGATCGTCCTGCGACGATGCTGTCAGGAATGCATCTGTTGATCCTCATCTGCATCCTCATGCACATCCTCATAACCAATCTTGATATGCATCCTCATAACCAGCAGTGGGTGAGTCAGGAACCGATTCAGCTAGTGGGTAAAGACAGCGGGGCTGTGTTGGTGGCTGCCTAAACCATCCCAAACCGCTGCCTGGGGGCTGACAAGAAGCCACATCTTGCACAGGGAAGCTCTGTGGGAGCTGGGCCCTTCATTCCAGTGCCGCCAGGACTTCTCTTGCAGCCTGTACTTACGTGAAGTATCAACAGCTATCATCCATACGTGCTGTCTCGAGATAAGGTTTCACAAGACAGCTGAGCTGATCTAAAAGTTTGCTGCTGCTGAAAGAGGCAGGCCCCAACCCTCATCTGTCCTGGGTTGATGTTTCTTTCCCTCCTCCTAAATTGTGGGATTTGCCTAATCCCATCTCCACAGCGGCTGCAAGGCAATGAACGCTGTCCACGCACAAAGGAGAAGCGCAGAGCAGTGGGAGCACGGAGAAGGGAAAAAGGCCAGGACTGGGTCTTTTGATGACACTGCACACCAAGCATCAGCCTTTGTCACCCCATGCTGTAAAGAGATCTCTGAACTTTCAGTGCGAGGTCATAAAATGCATTAAATGGATGTTATAGCACCTATAACATTGCTTGCGCTTCAGTATTTCCTGCGTGAAGGAATAGGACAAAGTGCTTTGCCAAGTGTAAGTTATTGATTTTAGTTTTTCATATTGTCCCTTTCAGACAAGCAAATATTTAATTATACAACTATTCAGATGAAACAACTGGGGAACAGAGAGAGGAAGCAAATTGCCCAGAGATTTCAACAAACAGTAAAACTAAGACTCTGGCTGTCCTGCCTCCCGACTCTCCATGTCATGCCATTTAGCTTTGAACTCCTCAATATATTTTGCTCGTCCTCCTGGAGCATTTCACTAATTGATGAAAGATTAAAATATAATTCAGGATGACATTCACCACTGAAATCTGCCTTAACAAGAGGCAATAAGCTGAAACCATGGAGGAAAGGGAAAAAATGCTTTCAGAAAAAAACAAATTACAGAATTAGAAAGTTGCTTCATTTCTTTGTAGAGGACTACTTGCAGAATGTCCCCAAATACACCAGAAATCTGCAATAAGCACCACTTGCAATAAGCAATGGCATTATTATAGTTTGCCATTAGGCTAACAGTGCTAGACTTCCAGTTATGGGCTACTTCTTACTTCTACTGGGCAAATACTTTTCACTGGCTCTCTGGCAGGCCATTTAAAACAGGTTTCATTGTAAATAGTTATGCAAGACATTACAAACGTTGTTATCAGTAAAAATATGTATTCCTTACACTGTCAGCATTTTTTTCCTGACCTAATGTAATTACAAAGCACTATTGAAACCAACCCAACCTGTTTATACAGTAGGAAGGGAAATTACATAACCCTACCTAAAAAAAAAAAACAAAACCAAAACACTCACAAAAAAAACCTTTACCAAGTGAAATTTTTATAGATTTTTCAGCGGCGTGGTGTGTGATGTTAAACGATCCAGCAACTAGAAATGCATCCAAGTCAACCTGGAACACAAAATAGATCTCTCCCCTACAACAGGACACTGTTTAAATGCACTGGGCAGGGAAGAAAAATCTCAACAAAGGACACCTGCACCTTTGAGAGGGCTTCCCTTTGGGTCAGTGAGCAATGTCCATCGCTATCTCAAGCAGCCACATCATGCACTCCCTTCCAGAAGCTGGTAAAGTTCTGCACTGAAAGTTGTTAGACCCTTATTTTTGTCTCCATGGAGGAAGGCTCCTCCAGAACTTCCAACTTGGATAATCAGAAACTTTACTCTGGAAAAAAAAAAGTGGATTCTCTGGGTCAAAGTCCCTGCCGTACCCGGCAGGGGTGGGTGGGGGGAAAAAAAAGGTGGATCCGCGGGGTCAAGGCCCCTGCCGTACCCGGCAGGTGTGGCTGCGATGAGGAAAGGCGTGAAGGGCAAAGGGTGGTTTATGTCACGCTTACCAATGTCTCAGTCAGCTGGACTGCTCTGAGGGTACACCATCAGTACCCACGGTAAGGGGAATGGAGGACAGCATAATGGAAATGGAAGAAATGTGGGGCCAACAGTATGATTATTTACTCACACTTTGCTGTTTAGGCAGTCACATCCATTCTTCTGCTTGTGCAGAACCCCCTTGATACACGGCATAATTTAGAGCAGGGACATCTATAAGTGACTTGCAACAGCAATTTCAGCGTTCTCAAGCTCTTAGGCACTGCTAGACAAAATGTTGGGATTTTAGGGCTTGCCATAGTTAAGTGTATCCTGGATACATGTCCACCTGAGAAAAAATGGAATTTAAGGAAGGGAATCTGAAGAGGTAAAGTTGAGGGTTACGCAGAAGAGGCAGGGCTGTATGGAAAAAATGAGGAGGAGGAGGAAATGGCATTCATCTCAGAAAGGGCTAGGAAACCCTATTAAGTAGTACTGCCAATCAAACTTATGAGTAATTCCCTTCTCTACATACCCCCAAATACTGAGACTGCATTAAAAAAACCCAAATCCTTCTCAAAAAAAAAAAAAAGACTATTTTTATTTGGGTTTTTTTTTTGTGATTTCTGCAGGTCTTCTTCCCAGTCTGTCAGCTGCAAACAGGTTCTGATATTTGTTCATTTTCAAGGAAAAGGTCTGTTCGTCAAGACAGTAGAAGCTGATGATCTTAAAAGAAAAGACTGAGCAGCACAAGGCTTCAAACAAATTGGAGAAAATTGCCACTCTTCAATGATCTCATGGGTATTCAATGGAAGTACTGTCAGAATCTTTATAACTGTGGGCCCCAACATACAGACCCTCAGCGTTATTTAACGATTCTGTTGGAAACAACAGCAGTTGACACAGAGATCCCTTTGAGGAGCTTGGCTGTAAGAACGGTTCTCAAGCCCTGTGACAAGGAGATCTGACAGCCCTGAGCTAACCAACCTGGCTTCCCTGGGGAAGGGCAATGCCAGACACCTACACAAGAAATATTGCAGAGTGTCTCACACGGGTAAAGAGTGCAAGGTGAAGTGTGAGACAAGGAGTAAACTGTAGGTATCTAAGCTACTGACTCCGTATAACTAGCTGGCGGACCTGAAATGGCACCTACCTACCTGTTCTTGAGATCTACGAACACCTCCCTTACATCAGCATCAAAGACTGGTTTGCCAGGACCAGATGACACACTTTGCTTTCCCATCCTGTACTTGCACTCCCTCTCTTTTACTTTTGCCCTGTTGTTTTATTCCTCCCACTATCTTTCATGCTGACGCTCTGTTCTTCCACCCACCCTTGGCTGGTACCCAGACCTTCAGGCACGTGAGCTGGCAGGCCACAGAGGTTAGGAGTGATCTGGGCATGCCTCTGGGATCTAGTCTCACTGGCGGAATAAGCAAATGAATGTCAGATGAAGCGAACGTTAAGTGCAGTTGGCTCCTGTCTTCATGCACTTTCTTGCTTCTTCCACTGACTAACGGCTGTATCACACCACAGATGCTAAGGCAGTCACTAGAAATACTGCATGGCAGGCTTGTGCACTCTGGGTCACAGGCCGTCCCTCCTACCACTTAACATGTAGGTCTCAAGCTTGATATGAAAAGGTAATTTCTCCTGATTATGGAAGATCTTGCCTCAGGGGTTCTGGGATTTTATCTCAGGAAAGGACTTTGAGCAAATGACTGGGCAATGTCAGCAGTGACAACCAGGAGAAGCTTGGCTGCCTCGTAGGATAGTGGCAGCTGAGCAGCAGTTCAGAAAATGTCACTGGTGTCTTTAAGTGGTAGATACAGACACCAAAGAGGCTGGTAAGTGTTAAAACACCATTTAGAAATGACTTGCACAAACAAAATAATCTGACAGTTCATGATGCTGTCCAAGCCACCATCAGCTATTCTGTGCTATTAAAACTGACCTGAGTTAATTTTGGGAATAAATACGAAATGCCATTGCCTTTGGCATATCTGTGATTGTCTCACAGTTCAACTGCCCTCTCTGAAGGGCTGGAGAACCTCCTTCCCACTACTCTTAGCTCATCAATGCTCTTGGTTTTCAGATAGAGTTTCTCCTCTCTCTCCTTTGCAAGTGTGGATCCCGTTCCTAGTCCTGCCTGTTTGATTCTCACAAGACAATCTCTTTTTTTCTAGGCACTAGGAAAACAAAATATGAACGTCCTCCTTCTATCCACAGATACCAGCTTTTATACCTTTCTGCTTATTTATGGGTGGTTTCCACATTTCCCTTGGCCTTTCAGCTCTCTAATGATCATTCCCAGTCTGGCCATGCAAGAATTGCCCCCCGCCCCCCAAGTGCTGAGCAACTCCAGTTGGAGAAACAAACCCAAAACAAGCATAACCCATGCTAACCTGTCAGGAAGCACCATCCCGTGATACAGCTAATTTCACTCAAAATGCCAAATTTCATGAGACAGCTGAGAAGATCTAGTTATTGCTACAGCCAACAAGCACAGGCCTGTTCTTCCAATCCTTTCTCACAACTTCACCTCCTCCCAACTTTGTGCTTGGGCTGCTTTTGTGGCACCAGCAATGGCCACTTATCCATTCTGCCGGTAAACCAAGCTAATAAAAGAGTGGAGGGGAGTAATTATTTGCTAGCGTGGTGAGCTAAATTAGCTTGCTAAGTTCTGAGATGACCGTCAAAGCTCTGCCAAAGCCCTATCAAAGCTGACACAGGGGAAAGTCTGGTGACTGCAAAGCTGAAAGTGGGGAGAGAGGACTAGGATTGTGCTCTCTGTGAAATGCTGTTGCTGGGTCATGCAGGCATCAGCAAATGTCACAGCTGAAATTCAATGCAAAGAGAGAGAGACAGAGAGAAAAGAGGAGAGAGGAATGTGAACGTCACCTCTTTTGGAGACAGCAGATCTTCAGATCAGCTGCTAAAGAAGCACCTCCTCATCACTTCTGGAAATCACATCTGATTTTCCTCTTAAGGGAATCTGCTGTTCTCTGTTCTTCTATCAAGGCGTCACTGTGGTGAATATTAGCTCAGAAAAATAGTTTGCTACAGGACAGATCTGTATTGTCAATTTTATTAACGTTCCAGCCAACAGACACTGCACTTTTACTGCCATCTGCATATACAATGAAAGTTTGAATACAAATAAACGCTCCAATATATAAAAAACAAAAGATGTGTAGGACTAATATTTTTATAAAGATGAATCACACGATGCACTCCTCTTCTGGACTTCAAACAAACCAAATCTATCTTACATTACACAGATTTTGCTTCCCTTTCACAGCATAAATACGTAGCTTTATGTTTAGGTCAACTGCCATCGGTAGAGTCCTGGTGTTCTTTCTGCTGTTTCTGCATCTAAACGATGCAAACGTTCAAGTAACCGCCGAGAGAAAATTATTCGAGGCAAATTACATTGCTAAACTTTAATATCACAGGGACACAGAGGCGTAAATCACTGCCCTCTTAAAACGTCTTTGCTAAAAATTCTCTCCAAAAAGAGGAGTATAGCAAGGTGTGAATTTTACCCTGATAGCAACTGTCACTTGATTGAGGTGCTAAATGTGAAGGCGGTTATTTTAACTCTGAAGAAGACAGTCTGTGAAAAACATTAACCCGAAATAAAGATAATTAAACCTTAGCTATTGTTGGATATTTTTTCCCTTACTACTTCTTATTTTCCCCAGTAATGGATTGTATTTAGCTCTCATTATAAAAAAGTAGCAAATGTCTGAAAGTTTAATTGGAAAACAGCCCAAGGTTGTTAAAGAAAAAGGCAGAACCCGGTCACCTGGTCACCCCACGGGTGCAGATCAGCGACTCCTCCAAGGCAGCACCGGGGTGCTCTCCCTGAGGAAGCTGAGGTGAGGAAGGGGCTGCTGGTCCCTCGCTGGACCCGTCCCAGTGGGGAAGGCGGAAGGCTGTGTCCCCGCCTCAGGAATGGGGCACTGCTCCCAGCTCTCCCAGTTGGGACCTAACGTGAGAGCCTGCGCTGGAAGCTTTATTATGAAATACTTAGCGGTCTGTAACTCTGCCTTTGAAAATCCTTTGCTGTAATCTCCCCATGTTGATGAGACCTTAATGTAGACTATCTCTTGACTCTGGTAGCTATTTTCAGCATATCAGCCTGATTTGCCCTGGGCTGGTTTAACTAATGCTGATAAGGACAGCTAGCGCCAAAAAGCTTAGCAGTACAAAAGTGCCCGCTCCTCGCATAGGGGTACGGGCATCAGTATAAGCAATGCTGAAAATTATTTTGGAAAAAATGGTTTCGCAAGCTAGACCCTCCCCTTCTCACCGCTCTGAATGTGGTGCCACGGCAGCTTGAACTGATCTCAGCTGACTCGGAGTCCTGCCCTTTCCCTGCCTGCCACCCAGCCCCCCTTTTTTTTTTTAATGCCAGCTGGCACTCAGGCAAATGAGCAGGAAAAGAGTTCAGGGAGCTCAGCTGGCTGAAAACAAAAGGTATCCGTCTTTGGCCAGCCTGGCTTCCCAAACTATCTTCCCAGCTAGTGTTGTGAGGTCCAGTGCCAGCACAAGAGCACGTGTGGGAATATTGGGGTTGGGGGGAGAGCAGGACTGTGGCACCTCCGATGTAAATGATGGACTTCCAGGTGGATTCACACCTAACACCAGCAGCCTGCAGCTGCTGAACAGAAACCGTCCTGTCCTCCTACCCCATCTCCCCTCTCCTGGCCAAATACCCCCGCGTCCTCCCTCGTGCTGGCTCTGGCCTGAATTATGGAGTAAACCGATGGAGTCTGCTGATCCAGAAGAAAATGTGTCCCAGAAAAAAATGCATTGACTCCCTCCTACAAGTAGAAATCCAGACCCAAAGTTCCAACGGTACTATTTGCTCCTTCTCTTTATCTTTCTTCTCTATTCTTTTTCTCTTGCCCTTCTTGAGACATGTTGTTGTCCACTTATGGTTGGACTCCATGATCTTAAAGGTCCTTTCCAACCTAAATAATTCTGTGATTCCATGTCAGGAGCTGTACAGCTCTACGGGGAGTTTTCCCTCATGAACTGCAGTGGCTGACCACAAAAGCTCCTCCAGGATAGTACAGGATGAAACGGAAAATAACCCCGTTTACCTTCTCTGGCATGGTCACGTCCTGTGTGATCTGTGTAACGCAAGCATGGATGATTTCCATTTCATTGCTTCTGTAGGTCAGGTCCGTGAGTAACTTCACTTGATACTCTTCCACCCTTCTCAAAACCCAAAACCACTAGTAATTTCACTTCATGGAAGGTCAGGCAGATAAGGAGGTGTTTCCAAAGCAAGGAACACAAATTATTCACAACCTGAGGTTGAAATTGGTGGACAATTTCCCTTCAAAAAGTAGCAGGAAGTTACAGAAATATGCAAACCACTTTATTCAGGTTCTGAAAAGTTTAGGTTTGGATATATCGAACAGCCCCACCGCATCATTTTGTAAAGTTATTCTAAAATTACCTCTGATTTTCTGCTTTTTGTGTAAAAAATATGTAAAAATTTAAAAAAGATTGTCTTGATTTTATTATTTCGAGCAATCTATAAATTTAGGCTGACACTGATGCAGAGGATCTCATACTGAAGTTTTTCTTAACTTTAAACACACGAAATGAATTGTTTATATTTTAACATAAATCTTAAGATTCCTGAGCATGAGACAGCATTCTCCATAAAAGAAACACTAAACAACTATCCATTTGCAAAATGTGGGTCTGGACTGCAAGTCTCTGCTCCAGTGGATCTCTCTTCCTTGTTGACTGGACTCTGCCTTCACCCTGGAGCCTTTTTTGAGCTTGATCCAAAATGCTGGCACTAGTAGACACTGCTCAAAAAGTTTTGAACCTGACCTTTTCCTTTGTGAGCGGTCATTTTCATGGTTATCTTTTTCTCTCATTGTGTTCAGCGTGCCAGGAAATACAGGCCACTCAAAACCTAGAGTGTCACATCCTCTAATAAACCTGTTAGCTTTATGCCTTATTAGATGGACCAATGTTTGCAATGGGGAAGAGGGGATTTTTTTCCTTTTCAAAATAATTATTATTTCAACATTGTACTCTGATGTATTCTTAATTTGCAGAAGCGTGAACAATTTTCACGAGTGTGAACGTGACTGCATCAGTGTTGCTTTTGATTCAAATGAGACCAGGAATAGGTCTGTCTAAGCTAGACAAAGTGTGGACCTCGTGTTTCCTAAACAGAGTACAGTATTTATTTTAATTACTAGCTAGGATTTATTTCACAGAAGGGTGAGCATCTCCATTCTAATGACGAATCATTTTCTCTTTCTGTAATGACTGTGATTGCCTCATTATAATTTCCATGGTATATAATTTCTGTGTTGACACAAGTGGATGTACAGCAAAAAACCTCACTCATCCAGTCAGCCTAGGATACTCGAGTCAGATTACCCTTTAAAGCACAAGTCTGCAGCACATATAAAACAACAGAAGAAAACAAAATCTTAATATCCCTACTTTGAGGTGCTGGTTCCTTTAGCTTTGTATTATATGAATCATATTTTCTCTCCTTCATAGAAAGGGAAGACAATTCTGCTCTGTCATTAAATAGAATGCTTGAAATCCCCCAATTTAAAATTCTATGCTTTACATATACTACCTAGCAGCTTATGGGGTAGGTTTGTTTTTAAAAGGAGATCCAACAGATACTGTGAATTGTCTTGTCCTTATAAGATATGAGGTAGTTATCTGAACCTTCACAGAAAATGACAGTGCATTTATCCTACTTACCAAAAAAATGAATTCTGAGCTGGCAGGTAAAAGCTGATGCTTTTCTTAGAGTAACCAACCATTTTGAAAGACGTCAGTGCATGTTCATATAGTCATAATTCCATCAGAAATGGAGACATCGCCAATCTCATCACTAGGAATCCTTCGCTGAATTAAGGGTATAACACCTCCTTTTTAGCTAAGTGTTTGGGAAAATATCCTTATGAGCAGTTTCCCATTTGATCTCATATTTTCAACAAGGGCAGAAAGAACTTTGTTTTTTAAACTCTCATACATACAGAACATAATCATATAAAAATGTATTTGAACTTTATTTATTATGCACATCAAAGAAAAATAACCAACAGTAATAGGATCCCTTTCAAAATTTGTTTGGATTGCAAAATCTGGACTACATAGCTTTTGCATTTATGTAAATATTTAGTTATGGGGATGCTTTCTTAATATAGACAGAGCTGTGAACATAACAAAGGAGATGGTACCAATACAGCTTATCCCTTTACAAGAATAAACCACAGTGACAGAAACACGTTTATGTCAGTTAACAGCTTTGCTATTGCAGTATACAGTAATACGTGCATGGCAATAAATTCATAGAACGCACTCAAGCATGGAGAATAAACCTCGTCAAGTCTGCTTTATCTTCTGGTAAATGTAACTGATGGTTTTGCTGTACACGGAGTACAAACCCTGTTTTTATGAATTCGGCTGGGGCTGCCATTTTGGGCATCATGGGGCTGTGCCACGCCGTAGAGGAAAGTCTGATTGTACCCTTTCCCAAACGGTCTTATCTTCCTTTTGTCTTGTTCGCCGGTTTTCTTCAATTCCAGATCTTTCAGTCAAAAGACGTGTGCTCTGTGTAAGGAAAGCACGAGACATTACAACGGCGTTGCCATGGGGACTGATTAAGCCAAGTCCTTTCGGCGCTCGCAGGAACAGCAAGGGACAGAACCACCGAGGGGAGCGGTGCCC